>NC_055680.1:8584598-8886495 GCF_017976325.1 Chelmon rostratus | reverse complement strand
AGCCAATAGCCCCAGCCATTACTCACAGTTGTGCTTTTAGAATAATTCAGATAACTGTGGAAAAAGGCACTGTAGATAGATAGTAGGAAATTTACAGGGAAATTTCTGTCCCACAACGAGCTGATTTATGATCTGAGTGACACTCTCACGTCAGAAATACACAAGCACATTGACCAGACCCATAATTAAGTATATCGTCTGTACACTACTTCTATTTGCATGCTTATGTACATATACTTAATGCACACAAAAACCACACACATTCACTCTCCCAGTGGACTAGAGCCCATTACTGCTGGCAAACATTTGCTCCTGAGGCTGGCGCCTTTGTGTACCCTCTCGCTCTGTCAACTGAGGCTCAGTTTGGCAAAAGGTGAAAAAGACGACGAAGAGAAGCAAAACTCCAACAGTCCAAAGGCCACATCTCTGGTCCCCAACAGACTAGCAGGCTAAGGAGTCTCTTCATCTTTAAAAATATATCTGTTTTTCACCCGGCCTCTGAGAAAACATGACACAATATTCCATTAAATCAGTAATCGCAACACAGCTGGATATACCTTCATACTATGCAAGATTCTCATGAAGCCATCAGCCTATTTAGCAATTCCAGTCATCATTTGTGGTTCTCCTAACTTGCTTTCACAGATTTCCAGCCCCAAGTCCACGAAATGTCCCTGTTGTGTTCATTTGAATCACCTCGAATGCGACGCAAATATTTCCAAGGTTAAAGCATTTGTATTTTGGCTAATCAACATTCAAAAGCAGGACTTCAACAGAAAATTGAGGCCATTTTCGAAAATGTAATGAGTTTTGGGACCAGCTGTGTGATACTTCTGTGTCACATTTCCTCTTCTAACAGGTTGATCAATATAATGAATATGAATACACCTTCAAACTGTGGCTCAAAAGCAAAGTGTCTAGTAACACCCACAGACTGTAAACAGACAGACACATGCATGCACAGAGTCATCCTCTTTACACTTCTCGACTCATCTCATGATGAATCATCCCCACATCCACACACATCAAGACGGAGACTTTCAAAAGTGATCCGAAGCACTTAATTTCACTGGATTATTTTAATTATGTCCCCTGAGGCTTGTTGTTTTTTGCTCCTGGGGTGACATTGCACTGTTTGCTTCCAAGTGGAAACCGGTCTGACCCTGATACCACCCGCCATCATTTGTTTCCCATCTGTAGCTCTTCAAAGACATAGCCACACACACACACGCGCGCACACACGCGCACACGCGCACACACACACACACACACACACACACACACACACACAGTTGAACTGTTTCTTCAGGGGTTTCGCAATTAAGAATTCAAAGACCTCAACTTAGATTTACTGCATGTGGTTTAGTATGAGACATATTAATAATGTGTAGCTGACAAAAACAACCCACTAATACACCACTAATGTGTTATTCTGCAGTATTGCATGTCACTCATTTAATGTGAAACAAACTAATTAAAACTAATTAAAAATGAGAGCATCATTTAGAACAATCATTTAAATTGTAATTAATTTGTACAATCATATGGCATTTTGACATACATTATAACAAATGCAGCAGCTTTGAGGCAATATTTGACCACAAAAGAAATAATTCTTTGTAATTAATGCTTTTATGAAATGTTGACTGAGATAAAATCAATTTAACCAGGGAGGCAGAAAGTTGAGATATTAAATTGTGCAGCGACAGCAATATCGGCACATACCGAACACCATGGGTGAAATAAAGCTGCTTCAGTTATTGAGCACATACAATTAGTGCATCAGTATCTGTTGAAAGCTAGCATGTAAAGCTAGCGGCTCAAGGTTACGGTATCCAAACTGTGCAACACTGCTCTTACAGTTAATTACTTCCACTCAATACAGCAGTGTCATTGACAGCTTTCGAATGCTTTTATGCCACTGTATTCTCACACATCACACTCACTGTTGCCTTCGAAGAGGAAACACTGATTTTTACCTCAAAAACGTTTCAATCACGGCCATTTTTCTTCCTCTCTTTCATATGCAATACTCTTCCTTCACTGCTGCATAAAATTAGTGGCCTGTGAAAGGTCACTTTGGTCCTTGACTGACTGTTTGTGGTACCTCCCCTGCATATTCTTTGTCCCTGTACGAGACTTTTGGTTTGAGGATAGCCATGACTGCAGCTCGCTGCAGAGAGCAGGGTTTCTCAGGAACTGCGTTTTAATTGTAGCTTCATATTTTTACATTGTCCATTATATTCATCACCAACAGATTAGTGAACTCTTGAGACAAAGCGAATGAAAGCTGGAGAGCAGTGGTTGCATGTACACTAGACGTGGGAAAAATAAATTTAAAGGCCTATATTTGTCTCAAAATGCTTCATTTAGGTGTAGCCTGGTTTGCTGAACTTTGAATATGCACAGGATGTCAGAGCTGCTAAAAGGAAGCCAGTTGTCATCCAGTGGGATTGCCGGAGCACAAGCTAGTTTGCCTGCGAGCGCCTGAGAAAACACAGCACAGGGAATGTGTCACCTCCTCTGGCCTGACAACTGGCATCCATCGGAAATGGCTTGGCACGACTTATCCATAAAATTAGAGTCTGTTTAAATATACAATGTCGAACCCCTGGAATGATTTGCTGCATAATCCATCTCTGCTCCCATGGAGACAAATATGAGGCAAGCTTTTCCGCTCCGTGGTTGAGGGCAAAGACAATTATGTGAAGTTTATGCTATAAAGAAATAGGACAGGCCCGAGCGTACTGTAATTCCTTTGAAAAGAGCCAGTCAAATGTGTTGCTTATTTGATTTCCCATTCCACTTATGCAATCCGTATCTTTTGATTTCTGCTAAATGTAGCGGAAAGCCAGCAGATTTGCAGATTATCATATGCATGTGTCGGTACGGTGATATTTTCTTATCAATCTCACATGAAATGTACATCACATGTGTGGTAGAGGCATCAGAATCATACGCAGTCATGTCCTCTTATTATCTATACATGTTATTACATTGGCAGTAAGCTGACATGGCCCAAGAATGTTTATCACTTCTGCCATTTTTAACATCTTTTCAAGTCTGTGCAGCTCCAGTGTGATAACTACTGGCCATTTTGCTGCAGCACTGCCATTTAATGAATCGTTCCATTGCCTAGTGGATAACAGAATGAGCGAATGGCTTTCTGTGTTAGTGGCTGCCACTGCCTATCCTATCAGATAATTAACTTTTTGCAAATAGACTGCGCTGACTACCAAACAGAGTAAGCCTGCACAATTAGAATTACTTATCTATGTTCTCTCTTTTTTCCAGACATTGGAGGAAAAACAAACAAGACAAACAAATCTAAATTTCATACTTCTTGCTCAACTGTTTTTTTTTCCTCAAATGGTCACACACGAATTGGCCCCAGATTTGTGGATTCACACACAAATGAACAAGTAATAAATGAGGGGAGATGAAAATGGAGTTTTATTGAAATTGAAGCCTCTGTATTATTTTGCATCTGCGTTCGACAACCTCAGCCCAGATGTTCAGAATTCTCCGACAGGAGGGTCGAGTGTTTTCCATCTCCCTCCCCCTCCTCTTTAGTCTTCTGTTTTTCTTTTTTCTCTGGCGGATGGTCTTGCGCCGACAGTGGCGCAATTCAATATTTATATGTTTCCTTCTGTTTGGTTTCCACCGCAAAGGGAGGTGTGCTTTCATGTGTCTGATTTGCCACAGCAGCGATTCAGTTCCAGCTTTTAAAGCGTTGGGGGCCGTTTGAACAAAGCCATCTGTTTGAGTGGGCCGTTTTATTAAGTGACAAACTGGATCCCTCTACCTCGCTAATGTGTCCCGTGGGAGATGGCGGTGGCTTGTGCGTGTGCGTGTGTGTGTCTGGTGGAGAGACAGACACAGGAAGAAAGAGAGAGGTAGAGAGGGTACAAAATTTCCTCTGCAAATATACCACAGAAGAGTCTACATCACGATGTCGCTGCCATTGCACAAGTGAAAGGTTTTTGCCTTATGAATCTACAGTGATCGTCGAATAAGGGAGCCTTTCATTTTCCATCTCATCCCATGAAACACAAACTAAGAAGCTCAGCACTGCTCCATAAATAACCCTTCATATATATTTCATGGACCCTTCCAGAATTTTCTATTGTCCCACACCCCCCAATTTATTAATGTTGTTCTTCCATTTGCAATGTTTGCTCCATCCAACCAGAATATTCTAACACCCATGAGAGTGTGTGTCTGCGCAGGCATGCACGTGTGCGTGATAGGTTGTGCACCTCTGGAGCATTCCCCCCCTGTCTTGTCATAGAATCTGTCAGTGCATTGAATGTGGGACAAGAGCATTAGCCATTCTTTTTGAAGCTGTTGCTGTTGTCTGTGCAAAAGTGCCCTAACTCCCGCGGAGCTATCGCCAGAAGCTCAGACCTTGCATAGCAGTGCTACTGAGCATGAGTAATACACACGTAGTGGGGTTCAGAAAGTCCCATTGGAATATGATTTTTGCAACCTTAGTCATTGGGCTGAATATTTGGCAAGGAGAATACGCTGGTGAGTTGTGTATTACAGTGCACGCTGTACTTTTCCTGCCTTTGAAGCCGTGCTGTAAGTGATGATATGCATTTATTTATTCACGGGAGACTCTCTGCAGCTTATGAGCCAAATAAGAGACCCTGACCCTATTGACCCTATCACAAAATGGACCTGCAGCCCAAGTGTCCATATGAGGTCTCAATATTAATGTGTCATTAAGCTGCATTCTTGTCTATTCTATTGAATTAGTTTTACATAATGACTGTTATGAATTTTGCTTGGAGAGCATATTTAAGCTTTTGGTGGTGGTGGGGGGATGGGGGCAGTGTAGGAGAAGGCTTGTATTATGAACTTCATTATGTGTGACAAGCAGCACAATATTGATGGAGGAGCGGGTCCCCATCATTGCACTGCATTAAAACCTCTGCAGTGAATTAATGTACTATTCCTGATCCAGTAATTAACAATCATTCGGGGGCCATATCCCTTTTCAAGTAATCACTAATTGCAATAAGAATTTCAGTTTCCATTTAAGGCAAGATTACCGATGAGCATGCAATGCAAATCAGCCAACAGTTCTAATTAAGCTCCAATTCCTTTTCTTTCCATCCGCCAAGACCCTTTGTGAGCACATACAATGTGGAGTTTGTTTCCTCTGCATTACAAAAGACAAATTTTTATCATAATGCTGCAGATAGAGAGCTGTGTAGTGCCCCAAGAAAATGGTTTATGCTTGTGTTTGTTCCATTGATTAGTATGTGTGGTTTATCTTCCCTCCCTTTTTTCAATTTCTTTTTCTTTTTTTTCTTTTTCTTTTTTTTGCATTGTTTATCTCTGTTTGTGTGTCTGCATTACTGCAGTCTGTTTTCTTTCTGGCACGGGGTCAGATGTTTCTGAGCACTGTATAGACAGTTAATTAATCCATAGAGAGGGTGTTGCTTTATAAACCATGCAAGTGCATTCGCAATCACCAACAAACCCGTCCCTCTGCACCTTTCTTTATTTAAATACTCTGATCATGATCTTGCTGCAATGGACTTTCAGAATACTTAAAGGATTTCATGAAAGCACATGTCCAGGGCGCATATACTACATGCATCACTTTTACACTCTCCCAACATCAGCTGCCCCTTTCAGTCCAATTTGCGCCACTTGCTACCATTGTGACAATTCATCAATACTTCAGAACTGAAATGCTGCAGCTTAAAGATGTCAAATGAGGTTAATGGCATCTTTAAATGCTCCTTTCTTCCACTCGTATGTCCAAATGGAGCAGGGTATTTGCAGACTGCCACCCAGTGTGTTAGGATTAATTATCGCCCTCCACAACCCCACCTCACCCGGCAAGTTAAAGATTCAGAGAGGAAATGGCCCCTTTCATGCAAATGAAATTGAGTATGTCAGTCAGTATAATTGTGAAAACCGAGCCGTCTTGGACTGGTGTCTGTGCCGAATAGAGGTTCCAACTGAAAGTGGGTTTATTAATGTTCTTCTCTCCACTCTTTGATTCATGCTCTTTAATGACTTGGCAGATCAAACTTTAGTCTATGGCGGAATCCTGATGACTTGAAATGTTTTCGCCGTTATGAATGAAAGCCAGACTCTGATCTGTTTGAGAACAGCATTTAAATGCAACGTTTGGCTGTGAGTTAAGCCAATATCAAACAAACTTGTAATGAATGCAGATCCGCAAGATGCTCTGAACCCAGCTATCTGCTAAGTTCAGCATGACGACAGAAAAATGTGATATCATCAGCCCCAGTCCTCTGTTGCACAGTCCACTCAACTCAACAGGTACTCAAAGTTCATCCTAAAAGCGCTTAATTTACTGCTGACTCAACCCAACAAATACCAAAACAGGAAATGTAATATATGGAAGGTAAGAAGTTTCTCTTTTCGGATCATTTGAGGATTTTGTTTAATGTTCTGCTCTGTTTACTGACCATTTGTGTTAAAGAACTCGACTTTCAATTAGTTTTCAGTTAAGAAACCCATTCCCATTTGGTTTATGGTTTTAGGGTCAGAGTTAGGGTTAATTGGGGAGAAAAAATAGATCAAACTTTCAGGGCATTTCGTGCCTTTAGCCTTCCTTTTGTTTGACATCCAGCACCACCAGAGAGATGCTGCCTGACCACAGTACCTTTTCTGTAGCACGGCGAACCATCGCAGTTTAACTGCTGTTACCCTAACCGTGCCACAGGTTTGGTATCAATGGCTTTCAGACATCACTGTCTTCGTCATATATAATAGAGCTATATTTGTGATTAATTGGGATTTTTCCTTCTCAGATCACTACCAGACCCTAAAGTTTCACTTTCATTGTTCCTGGTAATATATCAAACATGATATCACACACTTATTGATTATAGTCCTGATCCTTCTGCAAGTTAGCGATTCTAATAAACATGTAGTATGTGTACGAGTTGGATCATAGACCACTCACATTTATGTCGGATTCAAGAGATAGTCAGCTCGCCAAAACTCAGCATAAAAAAAGACAAGTGCAACATGGCTGCCCGAGTGTGGTGACAGAAAACGACCTGATTTATTGACCACTTTATTTAAAGGGCAGTTTTTAAAGACCTCGGAAAGGAACAAAATGATAAGAGGGATAGTATGAAGTAGCAGCAACAGTAAAAATTTCTTGTTCTATGTTTGTACCGCCCACATCGTTGAAGGCTTCCAATTTCCATTTATGTCTATCCATTAAAAAAATCTATACTTCCAGTCATGAAACAGTCTGCCCCCTCAGCCCCGTGGACACGGGTGTTCATAACGGTAAAGACTTTCAGTCAGCCACCAAATTATTAACATGGCGTTGATCCATGAAAAATAGAACAAGGGGATGCTACGAAGAGCTTCTTCCTTCCCAGTGGCAGAGAATGTGAACGAGGTTACATAATGACCTCAAGGGAGAGCAGGCACAGGCCCATGTCGCGAACGTTTTAGGTGGTGACAGGGTTTACACTTCTCATTTGTTTGCCAGTGACGGCTTAGCACTTGATTAACAGGTGCCAACCCACGGTATTAATTCAGGCAGATCATGGTTACCATTCAAAGGAGATGCCAACGTGCAGCAGAGGTAACAGGAGCATTTACTGGATTCTCTCAATTGAGATTCTTTTTCTGGGAAAAAGGCAACATGATTACAGGCAAACACCTGGCAGATACATCTTTCCACTTTCTTACAGCTTTTTGTGTTGTAACGGTTGTTGCAACTTGCTCATTGAAAAATCAGGACTCTATGGTAAAAGGTTTCTTTGTGGCGCGCGAGTTTGCACAATGTTTGTTCATAGACCATATCTTTACGGTTGCTGTCAAGGCGCTAGTCGAGGCATTGTTCGGAGAAAACAGAGGTTTCAATCAGCCACTGTCTACCTGAAGCCGTACGAGGAGTCTACCAAAATGGATGTTTGTCAGCGGCAGACCTAAAATGGGGGTATGATGGTGATATCAGCGGCCATGTCTGTGAAAACACCATTACCTCCATGTCACGCCTCAATCACTCCCCATTGTGCAGTGACTCCCCCCGCCCCACCCTCTTCCCCTCACCTCCAGTGCTGATCTTCCGTACATGTCCTAGCAGTCTATCACAGCCGGCGTACGGAGACGCACCGAGCCGTAATGGATGGCCCCGGAGCGAAAACAGCCCCAATGGCATATCAATTACCCATCAGCACCCTCTTGGCTGGATGCCAATGCGCACCACACCCCAGCCAAGTCAATGAGATAAGGTGCAAATGCAGATATAATGGTGCTTTTTGCCATGTACAAATTACACAGTGTCAACTCTGCTGCCCACCTGTCGGATCTGTCAGCAGGCGAATGAGAGATTCTCAGAAGTGTGTGTGTGTGCGTGCGTGGGTTTGTTAATGTGTGTGTGGCAATCAGGTGATTTCCCAGACTCGTTTGCCCAGTGGAAGCCCAGCTGCTTGCCTGTTTATCTGTCCGCCCTTTTGATTGCTGACCACACATCTTATGTCACCCCTCCACGAGTCCTGCAGGTTAATTTGTCCCTCACTCGCAGTGCCGCCGCCGCCGCTGCTACTGGGCAGTACAATCTGGGAGGGGAAATTGGTCTGCGCACAGGCACACGAACGAGCACAATCACACATTCTCACGCATGCACACAGATGAGGTGATTCAGATGGTTGGCATTACCGCAGCTGTGTGGCCCCTAATGGCCTGCTGAAGTGATTGATAAAAGGCAAACAGTTGCTCCGCAGGGGCGCAGATGGAGCTACACCTCCCACTGAAGCTGGCACTCAAGCTTCAGTGGGAAAATACCGAGGGGGTCTGACTTAGCACCATGTCATTATTGCTACTGAAATTAGCCTTGATCATCACAATAAAGCAGGAATGTAAATCTCACAATCAAAATCTCATCAGGAAGAGACAGGTTCCTTTGATTACTCGTCACTTTCGTGCGTTTTGATTTTCCAGCAGTTGGAATAGAAATGTCATGTCATGAGAAGGAACTGATTGTCTTGGAGGGTAAAAAAAAAAAAAAAAGGCCAAACAGAACTCAATTCTCGGAATTAAAAGTAAATAGAGAATTGTTGTCATGGCTGACAAAGCCTGAATTATATTGAGGAATGATTTTACCTGACAAACTGTGATTCTGAAAATCAAACTGCAGGAGCAGAGCTGCAGCTCTCTGCACTGTTGTGGAGATCAGAGCCTGTGCCGTTGCTGTTGTAAAACCGCCACAGTAGACGGGAACGTCCATGCCATGTCCACACAAAGGAGACACTGTTCCACTCTGCTATTCTCTCACCTCCACTTGCCTGCATTTTTAGCATTTTTATCCTCATTGCCTTTACACTTGACTTGTTGTGCTGAATTGAGGGACCAATTAGGAGCAGCAGAATGCTCACATCACTGATCAGAGCACTGCGAGGACCTTATCAGGTGCGTGTCTCATTTGCGTGAGCCGTTCCGATTGGTGCTTTTCTAGAGATTAGTGTTGTCTGCTCCTGTTTCTCTGAAATTGTTGGAAAATGTTAGCTTGTGTGTAGAAACACCGAATGGCCTCATGATTTATGTCCAGTGGAACAGCATGACAGTGTGATGGGTAATCGCATGTTGAGATAGATGACCTTTCTGCTGAAAGATGCCTAACAGCACCAGTTCACAGCATAGTGAATTTAATGGCATTAGAAATGAGTTAGTCACTCACGACTTCAACACCTTATTCCATGTTACAGAGCAAAAGGTTCAGAAATAGTAGTAATTTCGTTTATAGCTTTTCTTTGAAGGCTGTGTTGTTCACTGTTTCTTTCTCCAGTATGTATTTACAGATTTTTTTGTGACAGTATCACACAATGACCACAATAACAGTTTTTACTGTCACAGAGGGAAGGGGCAATCTTTTTCTTTTTTACAGAAGTTTGCAGCCCTGACAAAATTGCTCCTCTTTTTCAGTCTAAATAACTGACATCCAAACTCAAATCTGCCACATTTCAGAACAAATCAAAGATCAAGTATATTATCTTTATTTCTCTTCTCCAGAGATTGGTCTTTACCCCTTCATTCTTTCCCACAAAAAATGTGTCCTTTTATCCAAGAATTCCTCTCTAAAAAGTGGCAGCCAGTTATCCAGCAGAGGAGATTTCAGAGTTGCGTGGAAATACTTCCTGGGTCGAGATAAAATGCATTGAGCACTCTGCTCCCAAAACCTCTGTGCTTTAACTGATTTCAACCACTGATCATCTGTTTCCACTTTGCACAATAAAGTCAGTACAATCTCTTGTCTTGACCTCCAAAGACAATCCCCTCCAGAGCCAAATGCTGAAATCTGCAACTTTCTTACCTTCTCCTATACAGTTTGTTAAGCGAGACCGGTTACTATGTCTGCAATGCCTAGCATGCTAACTGATTTCTCTTATTCTGTTTCTGTCTGTCTCCACGCAGCACCACCAAAGTTTTTAAGAACCCCCAATGATCAAACAGGCGTGCAAGGAGGGGTGGCATCCTTCATCTGCCAAGCTACAGGAGATCCACGGCCGAAGATTGTGTGGAACAAGAAGGGGAAGAAAGTCAGCAACCAGAGATTTGAGGTATTAGGTCTATTGTTCTGATGTAAAATGCTCGACAAAATTGGAATGCTTCAGCACTGCTTTTGGCTCTGCTTGCACATAATCCATTGCGCCAAGCCCCGCTCGCTTACTTCTCGCCCTGACTTGCCACCACGCATTAGCAGGCTCTAATAATCATGCTGGCCGGGCTTTTAACCATGTTTGAGTTTTAACGAGCAAGTATAGCAAAGATCTGGGGACAGATTTGTAATTAAATAAAAGGCAAGAAAAAAGCAATTGGCTAGAAGAAAAAGCAACTTGTGGTGTGACCCAGATACCTACATTAGCATCATGCCACATTTGCCAGCTTTATGTAATGTGAAAGGGGAAGTAAGCGCTTTCACTTCGAAATATCCTTTTGCTTTGTGGCATCGTTATCTTAATGCATGTCCTCCCCTCCTTACTTTGGCTGAAGCTTTGATTTTTGGTCAGCTTTAATCTGCACTTGGGCTCAATACCCATGAGAAATAACACATCATCGCAGAACACTGATAAGATTTCTATTAATTTCTGTGTCAGTCCTCGGGACTATCATGGTGTCACTTTTTTTTCCCCGCCTCTGCTCCAGATGCCATATTTGCTTGCTACTGCACAGCAGTAATGGCTTAACGGAGCTCGGAGACCCCTTCCCGCCTCTTCTTTGCGTCTAATAACCACAGAAATCTAATCTTATCAGAGTTCATCGCGTTTGCATCGCACATTGTGCTGAATGCTAACATACTAGTTTTCATTCCCTGGTTGCCTCGCAGGGTTTGCTGGCTGCCGCCATTCCGCGCCCATTCAATCATGCACTGCCGCCTCATCTTCTAACAAAAACCCATTGCCTTGTAGAAGTCTCACAACTTCCTTTCTAATTTGCTCTTTCTGCGTTGACTCAGAAAGGAGGCTGTTTTTTTTTTTTTCACCATCACCTGCTGCGAGCTTGAATGCCAACACCGCTGTTCTGCTTGGCCAATGAAATGTTGAAGTGTACTGTTAACTAACACATGCACAAATATATTGTTATCTTTAAAAATGTTCGTAGGCCTCTGTGTGCGTGTGTGTGTGTGTGCGCGCGCGTGTGTGTGAGAGAGAGAGTGTGTTTGTGTGTGTGAAGCCGAGGTCTCAGGCCTTTATTGAAATCTACCTCTATGCTTAAAAGAGATTGAGTTATGACACAGGGCTTTCTAAAATCAGTGAGTATACAACATGTAGCATGCAAAAAAATAGCTGAATAAGCTACAACAAACACCTGTTTGTGAGCATTTTATGTGTCGTTCGTCCAATACAGTCGGTCCTGTCTTTTGTACCACTACCTCACCTCATGGTACAACTGTCCTTAACCGTTTATCAAGCCACTTTTAACTGTTTGTGCTTGTTTCTGTCCCATCGACACAATCCAGTGTGATGCATTTCGCAAGGAATAGAATGTTAACTTTAAGAGTGGGACATATTCAGATTTAAATTTTACTCGACAACCCGATATCCGAGCAAAAATTTTCCGACCAAGGTAACCTTCCCCATTCTTAAAGTTAGTCAGCCGCATCGATTATTTTACTAATAACTGCATAGTAAGTAAAACTATACATCAGATCTTGCTCATTTACTAGAAGACAGCACGGCTGAACACATAGCAAATGGATGTCGTACACACCTACAACAAAAAAAGCTAAAGAAATTAAGAATCATGTATTCTCAGTACCTACATATTCTCTTTAAGCTTCTAATACTTCATCGGTCCTGAACTTCTTTTTGTACACGTACAGTACATAACCACAATACTCACAAACCACGATGTCACAAGAGTTCAATGTAAGGTAGGCAGCAGCTTTCGTTTCTGTCATAGGAAGCACATTGTGTCAGTCACCATCAGTGTTGTTAGCCGAATGTCCTTGACACTGTTGTTTTTTGTTCTTTTTTTGTTTTTGTCTGCAGAAGGTCCCTCACCCATTGTGAACCAAAAAATCTCCTTTAACATTATCCTGTCTCTCGCACCTGCAGGTGATTGAGTTCGACGACGGCTCTGGTTCAGTGCTAAGAATTCAGCCTTTGCGCACGCCCCGAGATGAAGCCATATATGAATGCGTTGCCTCCAACAGTGTTGGAGAGACGAGCGCTACAACCAGACTCACTGTTTTACGTGGTAGGTCCTTCTCAACAACCCCAAAAGAAAAACAAAACACACACACCACTAACATGCCCTCTCTCTCCCAGCTAACCCAGGTAAGCTTGCATCTACTTGTTTTATGTCTGTCCTGTCCTGTCCTCTTTTCTTTGTTTCTCACTGTCGTGCCGCACAGTCAGACCCAATTAGGGACTCTGGTTACACTCACGTTGTGTATTCTAACTTGATAAGATTTAGTCCATTAGCCATTTAGCCAAGTAAGTTTCCGTTTCTAAGTGACTTAAGTCATTTGCATACAGATTCCTGACACAATAATTAAGATGCCAGTTAAATTATGCAAATAGCCATCCATTCCTAGCCTGCGGTGGTTTAATGGAAAAGCTCAGCAATAATTTTCAAATCAGTCATTTTTCATCTCCGCACTTCAGCTTTGATATTCGTTTGACCGTGTAGAAAATAAAGCCGTGGATTCTCGTTGTGATTAACAAGCATGCATTGTTTACATGGTAGCATTTTCGTCGCAGGTCGCCTCCATGCCAGTGTCTGTCAGAGGCCACTGTTAATAGCCAGCGCTCCTCGGCACAAACATGTATTGCGAACCAGACGGGAAAGGTCAGCCACTTTGTTTACGTCCAGTGAGGTGTGAGAAGAAAAAGTCAGATGACAAATATCAAATTGTTTGACAGTGCCTCTTTCATAATAAGCACTGAGCAAAATTTTATCTTGATTACACAAAACATTCCATTCAAAGGCAAATATGTGGTGGCCCTGAGCTCAAAAGGGTGCGTAATATCTCTCTAAAACATGACTTGCTTGGCTGTGAATGGAGAAAATGGCTTTAGAAAAAAAAAAAAGCCTTGGGCTGCCTGAATGAGGTGTGCTCCATTATGTGCCACAATTACACAACATGGCAAATGAGTTCCTATTGAGTGGGGTGCTTCCATCCTATAGAAAAAAAGCTGGCTCTGCGAGTCTCTGAAGGCCCCCCAGCCCCCCCGCTTCTTATCTCACCAATGAGCCAACAAAAGGCCCTTTGCACTGTCTCCAGAGGCCGATTGAAAGAGAAAGGTGGCACGTTCACATGCGGCTCTCTCTTGTTTACTCTGAGCACAAAGTGACTGTGCGAATGTGCGTGCGCTCTCACATGCACATGCACATTTCCCGTCCACTCCTGCTCCTTCTCTATCTCAGTTTTTCCCCTTCGCACACACTCGGGCACGCACGCCCGCGCACGCCAATAGATAGCTGAGGGACGGGTGTAGAAGCTGCTCTTCCCAGCTCCACGGCCTAGCATTAGCATGTTTATTACCATTTCCATTTTGCTGTTCTGCTCGCTCTCCTTTCCCATCAATGTATTGAAGGTGAGGAGAGGCCTATCACGGACCAAAAAAATAGAAAAACGGGGGAAAGCTTTTTCTTTCTCTGCTCCGGTGCAAATAAAAAGGTGTGCTCCCTGTCCTCACATTGCCTCCTTTAGATACATATAAACCCAAAATATTGGCATTGTGAATGCTTTAGGTAATATTCTGAAAGATTTGTGTTCATTTCACAACCCTCTGTCCCCACTCGCTGTGACACAACAGGGATTGGACCTACACCCAGTTCAAGCATTTCCATTTGCTAGATGTCTCTGACCAAGGAAATGTATTATTATGCACAGTGGTAGCAATGCCTTTAAAAAGAAAATATGCAACAAAAGACCTGAATAATTACTGTGAGCAGGGATATCAGTCATAGCTTGGCAAAGGAAACAAACCAAGATGAAAATCCAACATAAACAAAAGGAAAATGATGCCACAGTGCTGGCCACAAACAAGGATATCAAGGATTACTCGAATGAGATAAGCTCGAGCTAGACATTTAATTTGAGTCTTTTCTTCTACAGTTATAACTTCAAGCTGCAGACATCTTTAATACAGCCAAACCAATTTCTATCTTATTTAAATACCCACCGTAACAATGACTTTGACTCTCTGGAAGCTGGCAGTAAGATGGGACACTGCTTTGTGAAGGCAGCGTACTGTATGAGGTGACACAAGGTTACCTCAAGGATGCATTATATATTATTTAGGAGACCAAAAAGCTTCTTCCTTCTAAAACGACTTTGTACAGTACAATAAACACCGCGCTGCTGGTTTGCTACTCATCATTCCACATGACAAGCTGCAGTTTAAAAAAGGCAACTGCACATTCTCTAAGTCTCGTCTGTCACCATCACCAGCAAATATGATCCCTCGCCTCCGTTTTAGTGAAGAAATCCTAAAGTTGTACACAAGTGTGTGATGCAGGATTGGAGAGATAAATAAATAAGCAAAAAAAGATAAGTGATACTACACCAGGCCTAATACATATAAAGTGACTGTTCGTTTAGTTCATTTGGGCTCCAATGGTCTGTGCAAACGACTGCAAAGCATCTGTTGTGGGAAGCTCGCCACAGGGGGTGATGCCTAATTCCATGAAGGAAAAGCACATTGTTGTAATTGCCATGCTATGAGGAGAGGGGATTCGAGGTGACAAATCCAAAGTACTGGGGGATATTAGTATTCGGATGGGCCTCTAACTTGATGGGAAGCGCCATTAGTAATGAACTTCCCGGCTCACGAAAGCGATTTGCATGAAAGGCGAACCCTGAAACGTAATGATGTTCCCAGTCAAATCTGCCAGGCCACGGCATGAGGTACAGGTTTCTTTAGCGCACTCTTTTTTGTACGCTCTGTTTTGATTAACTATGAGATGACCCAACTCATTTGCAGCCCGTGTCTTTGAATTAAGGTCATCTTGATTCGCTTTGTAATTGAGAATGACAGGAATGGATTGAGAAATGAAGGAACAGCACATTTTGGGTGTCATGGCTGGAATATGATTTCAGTGAAGTGGTATTTGATCTCATTTACGAATGTGCCTCTGTAAGATATTTGCATGTGAACGTGAGCCTCTAACAAGTATATCTGTCACTCTGCAATGTTAGCATAGTTTGATTGCATTGGTACGTGTGTAACCATAAGTAAACAAAAGAAACACCAGAAAATGTAGCCAAAACACCTCACAGGGTCTCCGGTCCCTGCTAGCAGTAGTTCCAGCAGAATGATGTGTGGATTTGAGTGCTGCAGTTCATGATTCAGGCATGATTAAGGATTTATATTGCATCCTCATACTCCCATTATGCTGTCAAAAGCCATTTCCTGTGCTCCACACACACACAAGTGTGCAAACTTATGCAGCTGTGCACAACTTGACAGTGAGAGCGGAAAATGGGAAGCCGCTCTCCTGTGACGGAAAAACAGAATGCATCATTTCCATTTGTATGGAATGGTGCAATGGCACAGTCAAAGCCGTGTAGCCGAGACGGATCTTTCCACATACAATGAAAGGACTGCTACATGATCAGTGATTATTCATAGACAATGCATGCACTGCGTTCTTTGTCATTGTTATGAGAAAAATAGTCTGCACACTTAATAAAAGACACCAAATGGTGCCTAATTTATATTCCAAGCCTAGTTAACTGATATCCATAAGATGTTGGTCAGTCTAAACTGTGTGGACCCGCCTGCACAGCACAAACCCATAGGAAATTGTGAGCAGTGACTGATAAGAATAATTTAAAACGTACCTTATTGCTCATTCCTAACCCTCGTTTTTCATCCATGTGCTCTTGCACCATTCTCTCAATGCATAATGCCTTCCTTCTAAGCACAGGCTGAGAGATGAACAAAAGCTGGTCTGCATGCTCAAATTGCTTAGCAAGATAAATGCTGTGTCAGCTGTCTTGGACTGTCGGAGCAGGGATGCAGTGGGGATGAAGCAAGTGACCATTGTAAAATTACTGTGCTTGTGATCAGTGGCTCGAAAAAAGGAGAGTCGGGGGCCAGCAGCTACCATACAATTCTCTGGTTTGCTGGCAGGAGCTCTATAGATGGCAAGGCCTGGGCCGCCACATGGAACGCTCAATTTTGTTTGAAAAATACATTTTTCCTCCAAAAATGGTCCTGTGGAAACATGCTGACTCACAAGAGTTTAACAGTTTTGTTGAATATGAAACAAAGATATTCTGAACTTCTTCCAACGGGTCTGAGGGAACTGTATAACCCGAGTGGTCACTCCACTATGACGCACAGTTGATGCTTATATATCTTACAGTACGCACCACTATTACAATTGTTTGTCCTTGCATTTCAATTGTGTTTAGCATATTTCCCATGTGAATAAGGAGTCAGTGCTATTTGCAGGACATTTTTCTCAGAAACCTTTTTTCTCCCAAAGCATGCTGGGATATTGTGAGTGTGGAACCAGCTTCACAGACTCCATCAATTATCTTCATGTCCATTAGACTTTTCATAAAATAGCCATGGGCAGAGTTATTGCTTGGGATTTGGCCAATACCGACTTGATGCTACTCTCCCCACAATTCCCAACTTCACTCTCTCATACGTCACAAAAATGGAGCACATGATGACAAGTTATTCATTATTGTAATTAAAAAGATGGACTGTCATCACATAAATTGATCTCATCTCTGAAAAAAAAACCCCAAAAATATCAGCCCCCCGCTCCCCCCTTTTATCTCACTGCATGGTTAATCGTGGGAGCCAATCAGTATCTGTATAGTATGCAGGATGATTTAAGACAAAACCCCTGCCAACAAGATGGATGTTAGACTTTCTAGTCTGCATAGCGTGTGAGAAAACATCTGCTGGAGCCACAGAGGCGCTTGGACTGCACTCTGAACATGATAGATAACTCTGCACATGTTGTGGCTCCGCACTTGTTTTAATAAAAGTAAACACAGCTCCCTGAATTAATAATTATTGATTCAGACAAATGAGGAATGCGGGTTCCCCCTCCCCTGTTGCTGGCCTAAGATGTCACTGTTCTCCACAGTGACCTCACAGGACTGGCAATGCAATTAGGTGATGAGTGATTTTAGAATGCAAATTGTTTATCACCTCTATGGAGGTGCTCTTAAACAGTAAACAACAAAATATGGGAAGGAAAGATTAGGCACTTGAAAAATGTTCCTTTGCAAATCAAAGTATTTGATTTGGTAAAATATCTGTACATGTACACATGCAATTGCACGAAGAATAATTGAGCAACATGCTGCTAAATTCAATGTGTGGTATGTAAAAGTAAATAGGATTAAAAGTCAGTCTGTACTTGGACATTTGCTCGCATAAAGTGCATACATCCAACACCAATTCCCACAGTTCCAACAAATTAGCAACCGTATTGATACAGGGAAACCCACATTCAAATGCATGTTGAGGCAGGAGATCTATGCACAACTAAAATCGCCATAACTTGCAGAATTTTTAACCGATTTTCAAGTGGTTTGATTTGTTGCAAATGCCAGATGTGCATTTATGATAAATGACACTTGGCTAAATTAAAAATGTCGGCTTCCATGCCAAAAGTCGACTGCAACCGTAACATTTTTGTATTTAAAATGAACTTACCCCTAATAATTAGCTACTCATTTTATTCTTATTTTCTTCCTGCACATTAACTGGTTGCCATGATGTAATTATATTTAGAATGTTGAAAATAAATGAAAACTTAATTAATTTAAAAATGACATAAAAACAACAAATACAAAAGTTCAAAGATTAAGTACATTTCTGACAGGCTTCACAGTTCTGTTTGTAATTCCATTTAGAGGGAAATATTCACATTTTGCTAATTTACAGTGACAGTCGCACACCACGCACAGGATGGAGTATATCTGGTCTATCAGCAGGGTTTTGTCAAGTTAGTTGCAGTGTAACAGTGAAATATTATAATAAAATCGTCTTAGCTATTCGCAAGGTTTCAACCAAAACCAAAACTAGCTAATTTAATGTCTGCACACAGAGCCTAGTTGTGGCCAGTGACTTATGAATATAAATATAAAACTGAAGTGTAATAGCTGCATGTAACAAGGCAAGTAAAGAACAGGTTTGTCTGAAAACATGTCATGTTCAAGTTTGGATGGCATCCACCATGCAACAATAATGTCCTTTGCCAGTCACATCCCTGTTTAAATGATGAATTGCACCACTTGTGGTTGTTTTTAGAGCTGCGAACAGACGTTTTATACTTGTGCTACAATTTTGTGGCCTGTGATACAAAACTTTTAACCTCTGTGCTGTGTGCTCAAAAAGTTAACACACAGCCCCGTTTTAAATTAATAACATACAATGCTGCTCCCTTTGGTTTGTTCAAGAGGACAGTACCATCTTTCTGCATAAAAGGCAAAGGTGAGTGAAAAATGCCTCACCTGTGATGAAGTGCAGCACACTGTGGTATATAGAGGAAAAGCATGCATATACACAATATCACCATCATCATGCGCAGACATAATGAAGCATGACTTTTTTTTTTTCCACAAAAATCCAATTTTGACCTTGATCTATTCAAGCTGGCCATACAATCAGACTCATCATTTTTATCTTATTTTTGCTTCATAGAGTTCTATACAGATTCATACACATTACATGATACGCTATATGGCAGAGCAGAACACATTATTATTATGGAATATTCCGCTGGCTGGACTGGATGCAACACAAGGTCAAAAAATGAGGAGTGTGTAAGTTTGAGCCAGGTAGTCGAGGGGTGCTAATGTTAGTAGCTTTGATCCTAGCTGCACTCAAAAGTCATTTTCTGCTAGATTAATTGGGTACTGCAGGGTCATCCTTAATGCATCTAATGATCTTGAGAAACTTTTCAAGCTGTGTAAGGCTGCTCACTAATTACAACCAAACAACTTTGCACTGAGAGAAAGTGATGTGGCAAGAATTGATTTTTGATGTAATTAGTTGTCTATACGTTATTACATTCAGTACCGCTAAGATGAGCGCAGTGACTAATTAGAAGTTCCACAGCTGCACGAAAAGGGGACAAAACCTTGCATACTCTCATTGCAAGTTACATCAGCTGTAAACCCAGCTGTCAAATCTCAAAACATGTGGTCTTAGTATCGTCATTTCCATAATAAAATAACACCGCCCACTGCCTGCTGTGACACCCGCCGTCTCCCCGAGTCACTTTCGGGGAGAATGCCTGTCTGCTAAATTTGAACAGCCTGATATAACCCCCGTTTTCCATTAGGGCTCTTTGAGAGGCAAGAGGTCCTCTCTGCAGGATGTTAGCAAGCATGAATAATCTCTATACTCCCCTCTCCTGTAGCAGGCTTTTAGCCGTATCAATAATTGAAATGGCTGGTGCTAGGTTTTCCCTTTCTCAGGAGGAAGTGAACTTGTAGAAAGTCGGCTTCCTCAGACATTTATACCGCACGTCTCCCAGAGTACTCGTCTGAGTCTGATGATACCATGTTGAAATGGTCGTGACCCATAAAGTTATCAGGCACTGTCATGCACAAAATCCTAAAAGTGATTACAGTTCAGAGGATTTTGTGGGAGAATTCTGACAGCTGATTGGATGCTTCCTTGCTAGTGAAGTAATACACACCTCCACACACACACACACACACAGTCCTGTAGGGTTTTTTTTCCCCTGAAAGAGCTTTCCAAACATACACAGACTTCTGTAAATACACAAATGATTTGCCATGTGACAATCCAACGGCCACTTGATCAAACTGACCCCCCTGCTTCTGAATGTATAGTACATGAAGGTTAATGAAGCAACTCAGCGTCTCACGGTTTTGCCTTCTGTCTTTTTTCCTACCCGGCCGGAAGACTCACCTGGTCGCTGACACGCTCCTGAGCCTGTGCTGGCTCCAGCTCCTGGCCTCTATCACCTGAAAAGACAAAATAAACGACTCAACCCAAGCCGCTCAATTTTATTTTATGATGAACGTTGACACGCAAACATATACTTTATTGAACTTTAAAACATCAAGCATCACATAGTCATCCCAAGTGGGCGGTAAGAGGGTAAATATACAATGAATAAGCCTGAAACATAAAAACAGAACAGATGTCTGGCAGTATATGCTTCAAAGTGACGGGAGTGTCTGCGAGAATGGAGGTGTCTCTGAGGAAAAGGTAGCGTGTGGTTGTTTATTCCCTGCCACATCCCCTTTATTTGTGAATGCTTAATGCACTCAAGAGAATCAAATGAGGGTTGATGGACTGTTAAGAAAAAATATTTAAAAAAAAGAAATTAAAAAAAGAAGAGGCTTCCTGAGGTGGAGTTGAGAGAGAATAAGCAACATCCAGTTTAGCTTTGTGTTTGGCAAAGAGCTCAAAGCACTGTCAAATAGTCATCCTCCTCCTCCTTTGAATATTACTAATAATAACAGAAAAAATGCTGATGGCAGATAAGATGACAAGAGCACAAGTTTCTTTCTTTCCTCTTTTTTTTTTTTTTTTTTGCTTTCTCCATCTCCAAATAAATGGGGCACTGTTTTCTGAAGTAAATGGAATCATTGCTCAAGGTAACAACCAGCAAATGGAATATGCAAAGTGAAATCCTGAAGAGGGTGGGAGAGGGGACAGAAGGCAAGGAAGGCGGGAGACAGACAAAGACAGATCGAGGGAGAGTCTTTAGCATCAGGCATCTTTTAAAGTCTTGGATGAGCTGCTGATTCGATCGAGGCAGACGAAGTCGGTGGCGAAGGCGAACGTAGAAGACAATGAGAGCGTGGAAGAAAGACGTGATTGTAGGTAGAGGGGGTCTTGAAATCTCTCCTCCTCCCTCTCCACCTTCCCCCTAGGTGATCTTTACTCAGAACAGTACATCTGGCTGAGCTGACGTGTAGTCTGTAAAGCTAAGAGGGGAGGGGGGCGCGGCATCTGAGCGTAAATGGAGCTTTGTGCCTGGCTTCCTGCCTGCCTTGCTGCTTGCCCAGCCAGGCCTGTAGAGAAAGGCCCCCTCTCCGCCCTTCCTGCTTCATCTCTCCTTTTCATCTCCCTCTTTACCCATCCATTTTAGCACTACCCCTAAGGGGCAACCGACACTAACACTCACTCTCTGCTTTCATTCTCTTCCTCCCACTCCCTTCGCTTATGTTGTAAATGGAGGAATATCACAGCTAATCCGTCATGTTTATGAATGACATGGGGCCTGGGGAGGGTTGGGGCGCCTTGCCAGAAGTGGCGTACATCTCTGTTGCATGCCCTCTGCTTGGCTGATCCAATCTGCCCCAGCAGCGATGGCCATAAAAAATGTCTATGGGGGAAGGCAGGCTTGAAGGAACATTCGGCGGGGGCATTTTAAAGCATAGCTCCAACCGTTTCTGACCTGGATCCCGTTTCCCCGCCGCTTTCTATCAAATTCTACCGCAAATTCCAACCAAGATCCCAACAACTGCTTCTCTAAGGAGCTCCGCACAAACCTCTTTATAGGGCCTTCCAAGACGGTCTTAAAGGGGGTCCTGAATCCCACGATCGTCAACAATATGGCTACTCCCGTTGCAGGTGTGCATGCTGTATTTCATGGTGGGACATGAGTGGTGAAAAGTGCTATTTTTTTGCGTGATCCACAAATTAACTTCACGTGTTTTACAATTCATGAGAAGTGTTTAAAAAAATGCCGCACTGTTTTATGACATGCTGTAGCATGACACCAGCGTGTCGACACAGAGTTTTACTACTAGTTCTCCAATGTCACGCAGAATGAGGAACGGCTCGACTTGTTCATGTGTGAAGGTTTTTCTGTTGGGGGGGGCGCGATGATTAATAGATTGACTCTACAATGGCTTCCTCATAATCTCAGGCATTAGGCGAGGGTTTTTAATGACAAATAAGCAGCATTCAATTAATTATACAATCTCAAAGGGGATTTATGGAAGAAACAATCAGTGCAGGGCAAAGGGGGAGAGGATGCTATTTTTCACGGAGACAGAGTGCCATGAACCTCGGGTTACAGGGGATTTCTACGCCTTCACCTCCCTCCTCCTATATTTCATTCCGATGTTCATCAGCGGAGTTTAAAGGAACACACTGGACACTATTTCACAATACATTCTGATTTCACTCCTTTAGGCAACGTCGGTAAAATAAAATTTTAGTGGATACTAGATGGTCCCCCGCTGTCTGCCCTCAGGTTTTGGAAGTTCTCTCACAGAGACTGTATTTGCTCTGCAAATTACTGAACTACCTTTCAGAGGTACCAAGCTAGTGAGACTTAATGCCACTTTGACTTGGAGTGGGCCTGTTCCTCTTGAAACTCTATTACAGTAAATTGGAATTAGCCGTTTGAGCCAACTGCGGCAAATTCACAGTAATATTCATTAGCGTGCTCTATACCTGTAGAATCAACTAATAAACTAAACATGCTTTCATCGGCCCAGCTGCACTCTCACTGCTGATTTCTGCTGCGCTGAATTACCCAATTTTTCACTGAACAAAACACAGTACACTGGGGAACATTTGCAAAACTATGTCGCTGATGTTCTAGTTTTCTGAAAGTGTGGGGAGACCATTTAGCTTCCATTTGAATAGAACAGAGAAACTACTGTACACGACAACAGCTTTCACCTAAAATCACCCAGCCTCATATCTATCAGATGGTTTATAAATGACTGACTTCTCTCATGTGAAAACAGGGCCTTGGCACAAACTGGAGACACATGCCTCTATCTGAGTTACCCACTCCATCTATGTTATTGTGAAGCTTGAAACATACATTTGTATCCTCAGGGGCGAGGAATGGATCTTGGGCTTTCAAAACAAATTTGAACTCTTCAGCACTCTGATAGATGCAACGGGATTAGTTCTGACCTGCAAGTCCTGCACAGACGCATTTGTAAACCTAAACTGGAAAGCAGTCACGCCGTGTCACTTAACATTTTCTCATACTTGGTCATTTATTCGGAACATAAAGAGCCGTGGCTCCAGGCTTATAATTGGGACGTGCTCTCACACATGAGCTCCTCCTGAGTCTTTTCCAGGCTGGGCAATAATAAAAACCACATCAGTCCACATACATGCCATGCTGTAAAACAATTTGAAGGTTGACTCGGAGTTCACTAGCCTGTGAACCCTTGAAAAACAACACATGAAGGTGAATCTCAGAATTGTCCCCCACTACAGACTTCTGTGTACCTTATTAGACAGACTTGCTGAGCATTTTGTTTTCCATTATTGGATTAGTTTAGCAATATCCACCTTGCACAGGTGCCAGGAGGCTTATTTGGGAAATCTGCCTCAAAGGAAGCTCTAGGGGAAAACCTAATCTTATTTAAACCGGACAACATATGTGCCAAACAGCACTGGGATGTATCAATGAGATAAATACGGGCTTTACAATCTCTGAGGGCATTTTGGGAAAAATTAGACATCTCAATTCATCATTTTCTGTTTTCTCGGCGATGGTGCACATGTGCTTTTATACTCTGCATGCTTGTCTGACTTGTTTCCTTTTAAACTGTTACTTTACACCCTTAATGTTAAGGGTCATCACTTGTATCTTAACTATTCTAGGTATTCTACCCAAGGCACTGCTAAAATAGCCATATGCTGACAAGAATGTCCGGGCATGTGTGCAATGGTGATTATCAAAGCGTTGCATCTAATCTAGGTCTAGGTCGAGGTACTGTGTAAAACAGTAATATACAATTTTTTACTGGGATACATTAATTACATAAATATCCTCAGATGTCTGAGTGTTTTCAGTGAAAATAGGATAGACCAGATATTAAAAGGTCCTAGTCCCATGGTCAAAAACTCATGTGGGTGCAACTTTCACCTCTGCAAAAGTTTATGGGCAGAATGATGGATGCTGTGTTGAGTAAAGCAACTTGGTCTGAGTCCAAGTTCGAGATAGTTTAACCAAGCTGCAGGTAGCTGATAAAGCAAAGGAGGGGGGGCTTAGATTTCAGCCCCGTCAATCATTAGGTGCTAGATTGTAAAAATACACCTTTTCACCACAGCGTAGAAAGTGCACCTTATAAGGGGAGCGAGGAAATCAGAACCGACGTGGGTGAAAGTGGTGAAACATTAGAGAGAGGGAACGAGAAAAATAGAACAGATGCCGTCATAGAATTGGCACAAAATGGAATTGCTGTCTGCCTTTGTTAATCAAGAGCTCTTACGTTTGGTTGAGTAATTTTGTTTGTGTGAAAACAAAAGCATAATTAACAGTTCCCTCTCCCATGCCAAAGGAAAAAAAAATAATAATTGAATACGTCAGTTGAACAGGAGCCGAACAGAACATTTTGTTGAAGAGGATTCAGGTCGTCTGTGAACGGATGTATTAACTAGGCTTGCAACAATTTTTTAGAGAACTGTAAACAAATTATAATGGACAATGTTTCAGTGTTAATGCGTTCCAAATCAACAACCTGATTTTGGAAAAATAAAATAATAAAGAAAGTTAATGCCACAAAGACCAGATGTCTGCACCGAGAGACTCTTGGTTAAATATTTGCGTGTGTGTGTCGAGATTTGATTTGATTTTCTCTGACGTTACTGCACTCCTACAAGTCTTTCATCATTCATCTTAAATTGTGTGCACGGAATTCTTTTCCTTATTAATTACCTTTTGCTAGTTTATAAAAACACCACATCCTAATTCAATCTCGGTCACCTAATGCATTAGCAGGCCATGAAACAAGCCGGTTCCAAACGACGTCCTTGTGAACAGCAAGAGTGCCGTATGATTAACGTGATTAGCAGCCTAACTGTGCTGAATTCTCCTCTCTTCTTTCTCACTTCTTTTGGATTTTTGAGTGTGGAAAGAGCTTTAATCAGTGTCCCTCAACTTCAAATTATATGCTATGGTGTGGTGGGGGAGAAAAATGGCTTTGGCGCAGGCTGCTGAGAAAAATAAGCAGTGCTGTCACACTCCGTGGGTAATGTTTTGTGGCTCGTCTTTTTGTGCCGGCTGAAGTCTTATCTTGGAAGGGGTAGAGAGAATCAGATTGATTCATAAACTGGGCAAAAATAATCTTTTGGGCAGAGGAAAAAGGAGCGTAAAATGTAAGAGTGTCATACTTGAAGACATCTGCCCCTAATTCCCACGCTTCCATAATCCAGCATCTTTGGCGAGGAGGGATTCCCAAACAACAATACGTCTTGACAAACACTTTTCTCCAGCACGCTGCTGCAGCAAGTGACCTGTGACAGCCTCTTTGAGGAGATTGTATCCACTCAAATACGTCCAACAAATATATCTTATTATGGCCTGCAGGGATTTTCCCTGAAGAATAACCTCAGCCGTGAAAAGTTGTGTTCCGCTTGGGAAGAAAAGGGTCGGGCTGAATCCAATCCCTGTGCAGCGACCACAGAACCTAAGCCAGAATGTGACCGGAAGGGTTATGTTTTTATGGCTTCACTTGGAAAATCCAGTGCAACCAAGGCTTATTTTCTTCTCAAATTCCTTTGTACTTGTTGGGTAATTTTGCAGCCAAATGTGATTTTGGTGACATAAAACAGCATCCACGTCTCACATAATTACACTTAATCAGATTTGAACTCAATTTTCTGAATATTTTATTGCTTTTGTGTTGCTACACAATGAAGAATGTCATGCATTTTACAATACTGCATTGCATGTTGATGTCATAGCGCACTAGGTAAATATCAATCGTCATTACAAATTCAATATCAGACATACTAGCAGCTGTAAATCTACATGCTTAAGGGGCCAATGTGTTGAATATAGTGGCATACAGCAGTGAGGTAGCAGCTTGCAACCAACAGAATACCCCTCACCTCGCCCTCCTCTTCGTAGGAGAACCTATAGTGGCTGCTGAAAATGCTAAAGTGGCTCTCTAGATCTTCTTGGGTACCATAGAAACATAGTGGTGCAACATGGTGGACTCCATTGAAGAGGATCCACTCCCTCTCTAGATACAGTGGGCTCATTCTGCCAATAGATCCCACTAAATGGACCTTTAGGTGCAATATTAGTCGACTATAAATATCTGCAAACATCAGCTCACTGTGTAATTGCCTGTGTTCTGTGTCCACGCCAACATGCACCAAATAAAGAGACAGCCAACACTGTATGCAGTGAAGTGCATACTGTAGGTGTTACACAGGAGAGAGGAACATGCTTTTAATTTGGTTTTCTGGGGCCACAGTGACCCAAAGCTGTCAACATCTGACAAGACATCAAACTCAAGCAGAAATCCAGGCTCAAGTCTAACTGTGGTTCCACGATCTCTCAAATGGATTCCACTCCATAAATGTAACTGCATTAGTCCTGCAAGACCTTGTAAACATTACCTCAGAAGGCGCACACACACACACACACACACACACACACACACAAGCTCCTTGGTGTAGCACTAACTAAGCAAACATGTAAACAGTCACAGATCATGTTTGAATGGTACCTTTATCTGTTTGTTGCTTATTTAATTAGAGCCCAAGCAAGGAGGATATTACTTGAGTTAGTCACTCAAGCCATTACACCACAGCAGGTGAGACGTTTGCTTTGCACAGAGGATGTGTGTGTGTGTTTGTACAGTTGTAGCAACTGCAGTATGATGCCAAACGATGCTGAATTTATGCTGCACTCGAGCAACATTTTGGAAACTGAAACGGCCGCTGTTGTCATACAACGCAAATGTGACTTCACTTGTGCTCGTATTTTGTGCGACTGATCAATAGATATAATCTGCTAATGGGTTGAGTTTATGTCCAGTGGCCTTATGTCTTCAGCAGAAATCTGCTCACTGAGGTACTTTTTGAGCCAATGTCCTTTTTATACTCCTCCCATACTTGGCACCACACGCACTCATATGGCCTGATAGCCTGGCAGTGGCTAATGTGTGCAAATTGTCATTGGGAGTCTTTTTATATCAAGCACCAGTGCTCAGCACTTCTCTAGAAGGTGACTTCAGCATTTCTCTCCCGTCCATCTCATTTAGAGCGGAGATCCATTGTTGAATATACAGTATGGGTCTGTAAAGCAGAAACTGCCCTTGTCTTAGACTGTCCTTGAGATTGCAGTTCTCAGCTTGACGGATTAAGGAAGTGGGGGAAATCTCTAAAAACCCCTTCTTATTGATAATTTCACCTTTACGTTTTCACTGATATATATATATATTGTACCGGGTAGCTTGGTAGTGTTTGTTCAAGTCATTTATTCAGCACTTACTGTATACTTATCCCAACACATACATTCAAAAACAAATGCACGAGAAGCAAACTTTTCCAATTTCCTCTCTTAACAGGATGCAGCTCAGAGTTCCTGAAGTGGTAATGAGGTAGCTCCTTGCAGATAATTTATGTAACCACAAGTCGAAAACCAACCTCTTGAGTCATGGCTGGGAAAAACTGCTAGCCGCTTGGCCCCTGGTTGATTAATTATTTCATTCTTTACTTTCAACATGTTGCCAATAACCCAACATCTGCAAAAAAATGTCCGACAAACATTTCGTGGCTCAAATTAAAGCGTGATTAATCTGATTTCATTTTGGTCTCTTGGCCTTGTACGGAAAATGCTGCGGCAGCTCTGTTGACATGAGTTGTTAATCACAGCACACGCTAGCAAATGTGTTCAATTTCCCTCCCTTTATTTATTATCACAAAGGCAATTCTTGTTGTGAAGTAAATGAGGGTATAGCTTGGAGTTGTAAGGAGCTTGAGAATGTCAAAGTACTTGTTTATTACACTTTTGTTGTTGTTGTTGCATCTTGATCTCATGCTCTATGCTAGAAAAGTTTTTCACATACCTCACAGTTGATGTCATGACTTTGTGGCCATTCTAGATGAGCATGTGCGCACAAGGCAGCTGTAAAATGCATTTCTGGGCGAAGCGAGAATGCATTCAAAAGGCCAGAAACCTTTGTAACAGATCATTAATTTGAAATCCACTGCCCTAAGGCATATCAGCTGCCTGCACTGGAGTTAGGGGCTACCATCATGTAATGTGTACATTCTATAGGAGAGGGAAGATGGGCTTGGTGAAAGGGCCCTTTGTCCACATGACGCAACCT
Organism: Chelmon rostratus; assembly: GCF_017976325.1. Taxonomy (NCBI): domain Eukaryota; kingdom Metazoa; phylum Chordata; class Actinopteri; order Chaetodontiformes; family Chaetodontidae; genus Chelmon; species Chelmon rostratus. The sequence goes on along the minus strand of NC_055680.1, from coordinate 8,857,967 downwards.
CATTTTTCCCGGTTCTTCACACTTTCAGCGAGTCATACTGTGGTTAATCAATAGTGTGAGCATAAATACCATCTTTTTACTGTTTTTGAAAATCTTGTTGACCTGGGCGACACCATTTCTAATTTAAAATGAATGTTGTCCCACACCATCTTTTCTCCATAGAGCTGAACAACCAGGGGCACTGCATACTGCAGCATATGAACAATTCTGACTTCTGAAAGGATAGCTAAATTATGATCTCTTGAGCACTTTGTTTTAGAATACATTGCAGTTTCACAGGAATTGCTTTTTAGTTCGCATGGATTGTCACATCCAATTACTATATTCAACACGCATCCATGCGCCTAGGCTTGCTTCTGGCTATTGTGTTTGATCAGGTATACTTTTGACTCACTGTAGAATCGACTAATTGTCTGTTCGACCTTGAGCAGGCTGAAGAGAGCTTGGACAGGAGCTACCTTGTACAATTAATTCCTTTCCTCCTCCTCCCTGTCTCTCTCCATTTGAATGAGCACCTTTGAAAGTGCAGCTTCTCACATTAGACTATTCCTTCATTCCTTGATGGTCGCTAACGCAGTGCTTTCAGAAAAGATAAGTTGATAAGACCGAGCATTTTTTTCCCCTGTTACTTGTGCTCTTATTCATGAAGAGCATTACTTCTGGAGAATACACTTAGTCACTACATTTTAAACAGAATGAATATTGTATGTTAAGTTAATATGGCCACTGTGGCCCTGTTTACACCTTGCATTAACATGGAGTCTTGGGTGATCCAATCACAAGTGAACAACTGTAAGTGCAGGTGTAAATGCACCCAAGAGGGACTGAGATCCGAGGCTCACGCCACATTCGGAGGTGGTCTGGGCTGCATATGGCCACATTCTTTTCGCAGTGTGTGTGCAAATGTATCCTGGGCCAACTGAAGGGCCTCCCCAACTGACGTCCTATGCGCAAATGGAAGTACTCATTTGTGTTAAAATCGAGTTATTATTAAGTGCAAAACAACAAGAAGCCACAACAACAGGCGAAATGGACTGGTTTGACTGATTTCCGATAAGTTACCTGCGTGCTAAATGTCTTTTAATTTCCTGCAGACTATGCACGGAAAGTACATTTCTGCCTCCCGCCACTTAAAAACAACAATGCATTCGGTCTTTGCAAACGGAAATGATGTATGCCTTTATTTGCATGTAGAGCGGGGAAGTGGGATCCAATCACAAGTGGTCACTCGAGACGCATATGTAGAGGCATTCTTATGCCAGGTGTGAAGAGATGTACTTAGAGCTGCTCGCTTGCGATCGGATCACCCAAGACACATGTTAATGGCAGGTGTAAACAGGGCCTGTGAAACTGAGGTGAACTGACTAAGTGGTTATCGTTTTAATGAGCAGCACATCAATTTTGTGCAAACAAGTACCCCAGTGCCAGACACCTACGAGCTTTTAACAAGAGTGAAGCCAGAGCATTTCTCATTACCTTAATGGATACTGAAAGAGATAAAGATAACATATCTTGAACATCATGTCAAGGACTTACAGTGATGAACAAATAAGGATGCATGGGCGAAGATGTCCTGCATAGCTAACAATGTGTAACTGCCAAGTACATGACCAGCGTTGAAAGCATGAATTATGTAGGATTGGAAGTCATGAAACCAATCTGAGGAGACTAAAGAGAATCCTGCTGTGTGATTGGCTGTTTAAAAAAAATATCAGCAAACAATATCCTTCCATCACTGTCAAAACACGTCAGTTCAGGCAGGGACACAGAGTTGCATCGGAAAGTTTTGTAGTTCAGTCTGAAGTCACTCATTTGTAATACAGTCCCTTTCTGAGAAGATTTATCCATCGAGGTGGTTTCTCATGCCAGATACCCAAAAGCATTGTTGGAAGGCGGCCATGATTGTTGTTTGGCTGCGTGCAGGCTATGGCATCTCAAAGCTGTTTCCAGACTGATGTCTCCTCATGAAAATTTAATGAAGAAAGTGTTTCCAAAAAGGTGCCGTTTACGAGAGCAACGGAAGACACTAATTAGCCGTATCACAGCAGGGAAAGGAAAACTTAAGGTGCACATAAACCTCATTGGCATTCAGAATGAGCAGGTTTTGTTTTGCAGATTAACACTTAGCTAACGTCGCGGAGAGGCAGACGTTTTGCATATGGAGATCTCATGGTGTGTAAGGAATATTCCACTCTGCGCCCTCTCAAAGAACATCACTCGCTGCGAGCCAAAAATACTTCCCGTTCAGAGCGGCGAGCTTCAGACAAAGCTGCTCTGGGCTTTGATTTTCTTTGTTTTGCTAAAAGAACATATTTAGAGCAAGGAGCAACGTGAGTTATCTGCTCTCGCATCTCATACAGCAGCAAGATGCAGCCCGCCCTTGTTCGGGCGGTAAGATGAGACACCGGCAGGAACAAGACAGCTTATACAACACAGCCACCTGCCATCATCAAAGAACTTCAAAGCTCCACCTCGCTTGAATACATGTTTAGCCACTGTTGCTATGGTTTCTTTTTTTCGCTCTTTGAAAGAATAGAATTACATTTTGGGCAGTCATTTGAGCGTAAAGACAGGAAAACAGGGGGAAACACTTCTAAAGGTAACAAAATTCACCTACCAGCATCGCTTAGCCTCACAGATTATCACGTTAAAAAATCTTCTCAAAAGGAAGAAGTATTCCTCATCATAATCTCTCTTGAAACCACAAATTGTTCTTTTTCATTGAGTTTTTTTTAACAGATTAGACAGGAGATATAACATGTTAATAATTAATTGAGTGTAAGAGGTGCTGTTAGGTGGGTTTTACCTCATGCAGGGGTATCTCTCTTCTCATCTCTGAGGGATAAAGCAAATATGTTTATTTCCCAAAATACTCCTGAACGACTCCTTTAATTACCTGCAGATACCTGAACTGTGCTGTTGTGCGTTGTCACTTTTTGTTCATTTTCTGTCCTCGTCAATAATATGGGCAGGGAAAGCAGTTTTTAAACATCATGGCTTTAGAAATAATGAATGCTTATTGACAGAGTTAGTACAGTTAGTAGAAAGGTAAAAAGAGTTATTTTTTAAAAAAAAACGTACATCGTCTCTCTCCTGTTTGCTTTATCTTTGACTCACTGCGTTGCTCTGCAGCCTCTATGACTATAATTTCCACTGGCACTCCCTCCTCACAAGCTCTGCACAGGGTTTGATTCTCTAAATCTGACCTCTGCCGCCATGTTTCTCCACCTGTCTCCAGAGGACCAGCTGCCCCCTGGTTTCCCCACCATAGACATGGGCCCACAGTTGAAAGTGGTGGAGCGAACGCGCACCGCCACCATGCTCTGTGCCGCCAGCGGCAACCCCGACCCTGACATCTCCTGGTTCAAAGACTTCCTCCCTGTCAACACCACCAACAACAATGGACGCATTAAACAGCTCAGATCAGGTAGGTTTCCTCTGCTGAAAACTTAATTACAAAACAGGGAGTCTTCTTTCCTGTTTTCCTCTATCTGATCTGCTCCCCCTGTTGTCTCCTCTGTTCTCTCATCCTCTTCTTCCTCCCATAATTTAACTTCTCATTTGGCTTTTCATTTTGTAGGTAATGGCATTGTTTCTACTATTTCCTGTCCTCTACTCTGTACGCCCCGGTGTGTGTTGTCTGTATGTGTGTCTCCCTTTGTCTTCCAGTGTTGTCATTGGGCTGTTGGGATTGTTCCCCCTCTGTGTTTGCTGGCTTCTGCCCTAACTTCTGCCCTCATTGCTCACTGCTGTGACTTTTTACAATGAATTCCTTTGCTGTTTTGTGTTGATTTCCTTTCCACTGCATTGGTGCAGTATTTTTTTGGATCCATTCTCTTCATTTCTTATGTCTTTTTTTTCCCTCTTTTTTTCAAACAATTAATAATCAACATTCGGCTTCATTCAGAATCTGCTAAGGAGAACACGTGATTTTAAAATAGGAAAACGTGCAGAAAAGAAAACCAATCATTGTCCTTGTGCATTTGTTGAAATTTTATTTCAAAAGAGGGATCATAAAACCTCCTCTGAATAAATATTTGCTTTGCATAAGAACTTCTTCAGGTTAAAGAAAGAAACATTGAATTCTGGACACTAATTAGCCACAGTAGTGCGTAAAACTTCATAAGGCTTTTTCCCCTACCCCTTGATTCTTTGAATTTACTGCCCCTGCTTTAATGTGTAGATGCCAGCTTTGTTTTTATTTGCCTGTGACACACCCTAATATACCCATTCACCTGAATATCACAAGTTTGATGTCAATATCTCAATCCAAGGAGATTAATCTATCTTCAAAAAAAAAAAAATGTAAACATAAATCATAGCTTGCAGCTTTATGTGCCAGCTGACGGCAACACATTAGCACGACGTGTAAATTTTAAGTCTTGTATGTTTGACCACCTGTCTTCACAGATTTCACAGCTGTCCTTTGTTAAACCGTCTTGTTAACCTTACTTCCTTGCTGACTTGTTTTCAACAGAACTGTGTAGAATTAACCCTTATTTCTAATGTGCGACTTTGATTCACGTAGAGTTATTAAAGCATTAACGAAACCTTGTTAACTAAACTTAAAGAATATAATCATATTCTTATGCTGTCTTTCTTCTCTCTATATTTTTAAATCTACAGAATCCTTTGGTAAGTGCTTAGCTCTAAAGCACACATCACCCCCCCACTAATTTCCATGTTTCCAACAACTATTAAAATGCATGGCATGCATTTTACTAACAGATAGTTTAGTCTCAGGGTTACTACTAGAGACACACACACTCTCCCCTCACCCCAAGGTGCTCAAGTGTCCTTCCACTGCCAGCTGTAGTTTCACCTCTATCTGGAGATTACAATCCCCAAATCCTAGTTTAGTGTTGTCATATACTGACCTGGGTAATGACCTGTCCTCACATGTTTGTACTCACTCACTGACCCACCACTCACTCACTTATGTAATCTTTTAACACCAGCACAGTAGGTGTGGAAATTTCAGGAGTTTTTTTTAGGGAGGTGACCAGCTCAGATCAAGCGAAGGGATCAAGTTCTTTTCAAACATGTCTGTTCTCAATCTCATATACAAAGTCCTCAAAGTCTCTCCCTTCAGTAGATGGTCTTCAGAAGCCATTGCCACTTCCAAAATGGCACCTCCCCGTGGTACATCAATGTACAAGTTCTTCTCTCTGACCTATGATTTTTCTATGATGAATCCTGTCTTTCTCTGCCAGTAGAGTACAGAAAAGTTCTTATTCTCTCTCTCTCTCCTTTCTCTCTCCTCTAGTACCTTTATTTACGTACCCTGTTAAATCTAATTTGATTCTTCTTCCAAAGCCCCCAGCCTCTATCTACTCGTACTAATGCTTCTTCTTTCTAATCTTATTTGCATTCATATTATCCACCCAGGTGGTACACCAATAAGAGGTAAGAGTGCTGAACTGACGTTCACAGAATGAAAATAATACAAATTCATTCTTGCTGTCAACCCATCCATTCACTCGAATCACCTCCATTTTTGTCCTGTTTACCAAGACCAAATCCCATTACGTTCATATGGACCTTCCTTCTTATTTGTCCTGTTTCGTTGACTAAATTTGTATTCCATCTTTTTGTCTATGCTTTATTTCCTCCTTTGTATTCTGGTTTCAAGAGCCTGTTTAGCTCAGTTGTGATATGCTTGCCCTGGCTCAAATAAGCATATCCAATGACAATTATTTTTTTAAACTATATTTTTTCCGTTCATTTTTGTTTTCTTTTTGGCCATAGCGAATCATGTGTCCCTCTTTTTGTCCAACTAAAACAACCAAGCATTTTTCCCCCTTAGCTGTTCTTGTTCAGCACTAAAAATATGCACAGATGCTGTGGAATCACGCAGGCATGCTGAAGACAACATTGCCTCTCCTCTGCTTTTTTCTCCCAAAGAATTCTTTCTATCTTTGCAAACTATTTTTTTTCCATTTCTTCTATTTGCTTTCCTCTCCTGTACCTCTACAAAAAAGCCCAAACAACCACTTTTTTGATAAAGTTTCTACGGTGCTTTTTTTCTCTTTCACCTATTTTTCTTACTTTTCTTGGGTTTGGAGACTATTTTACTTTTTGACTTTTTTTCTTCAGGGTTTGGGGAAGGCAAACAGTAGAGTCTGGCGAGGACCTGATTGGCTCATTTTTGCCGTGTGACATGAAGCTGGAGAGTTGTTGATGCATAAAGCCATTTTTCCCTTGGTCATGTGACACCACACTGCTGATCCCATTGGTGGATTTTTATGGGTGTCTTTTGAGGCTTTCACAAGCTAAAGCAGTGGTTGGTTACCTTCTTGTCGGCTCAAGCCGATATTTTGAATTTTGTCTTCTAATACAATTGCATTTTATTTTTCAGCTAAGGGTTGTCAGAAGGTTGTAAGTTGTGCCGACATACATTTCTTGCCAAGATTTGCATGTCAAAACTTTTGTTACAGAGGGTTATATGTTGGTTTTGCCTTACACAATACTTCAATTAACATTTTTCCATATATATGAGCAGCATTTTTCGATTTTTTTGTATGGGCTGCATTTTTTTGAAAGTTACTTCACCTAGATGAAGTCCCAAATTATTCTGTTAGGTGAATGTTACACTTGATATGTGATTGAATATGCTCAAATTCATACCTAAATTTCTTTCTTTCAATTGTCCTCCCTTGTTATGCTGCTTTCTTATACTGTAAACCTCTTTTGTTTGATCCATGTTTCCCTGAAGCAGTATCACTCATCCCCATATTGACCAGTCCAGTGACATGTTGTATATTGAAGGGCTTGGCCCTATTCTTCAAAGTGAAATTATGACATTTTTTTTTAACATTGGCGCTAGGATGAGTGTCTTTTTAGACCCTACAACCTAAAAAGTAATCAGTTTTTTTCTGTAAAGAAGTCATCAACAAGGCAAATGTACTGTAGACAGAAGATATCATAGGTGTTTGTTTTTTTCATTTCTTTTCATTTGGATTTGGTTGACAATGTGTTATTTTCTTTTCCCTTGTTGTTAGGCCTGTTAAGAGGAACAATATATTTGAATTGCAATGTTTTGCATGATTACCACTTGCAGCTATCCCTCACCTATAGTAGGATAACACAGCCTCCATTTTTACCTCAGCCAAAGGATCAGGCTGCGATAATGATGGGGGATTAACTTTAAAACATAGAGTTTATAGTCACAGATACAAGAATGTAGTATTCATTCATGCAGTCTATTGGATATTGTTTAATTATGACTTTCCTCAAACTGTCCAACTACTGAAGCTTAAAAGGACAGAGCAAAACTAGAAAAGAAGGCGGCTGATGTTGGCCTCGAGCTTTGAGGTCAAACAAGTTCTTTTCTTTTGATTTTTGCTTGTGAACTCTCTGCGATCGGCATAATTTTAACCAAGCATACTCTGCTACCCCGTTTGCTATTCCCAACCAGGAGCCCTCCAGATAGAGCAGAGCGAAGAGTCTGACCAGGGGAAGTATGAATGTGTGGCAACCAACAACGATGGAACCCGCTACTCGGCCCCAGCAAATCTATATGTCAGAGGTAGGAAGCGCGTGCTAACGGCGCTGGCATGCTTCTATCAAACATATCAACTTTCTCTTTGAAATTCATGTGGAATCTTTAAATCAGCCACTAAAGTCTGCAGGGGCCACATTCCTGTTAGGCCACTGTAAGTATGCTTTGCTTTTGATTTTGTGGTTCTTTCTTTTTTTTTTTTTTCTTGCACTCAACTTACCTGCACTGATTTGAACCTACAGTATCTGATCTGTTATGTGCTTCTGGTCCTTTCTGTTGATTATCCTGAGCCCAACACCAATGACTAGACTGCTTGCTGTGTTTATCTACTAATTGCCTTTCAAACCTGACTGCCGGAGGTGGTACAGGGTGGATGACCCTCCTCCATCAGTCCCCACTCTTTCCCCAGCAGTGAACAGATCCTCTCTGGCCTTCTTTTTCTCCCAATTGATCAACATTGGAAGGACACTTTTAATCTCACTACTTTTGTTTGTGACAATGACATAATAATTAAAAGAAATCAAGTTAAAAGCAGTGGAGAATCATTTCAATATAGAGAATTTTCATTATCGGACTCTACATGTAAAATTAGCTTGTGAGAACATAGCTTTTTTTGTTGCTCAAGAAATATATAGCTTTATGATTTTAGCCAAAAAAAAGAAAAAAAGCACAGCTGAAGTAGTAGCAGTGGCTTGCTTCTGGTGATGTTCTTTTCACAGAGGCTGTGATTTTTCCCTCTTTTGCTATCAAAATGTTTGCTGCATTGGTGCAAGTGTTGTCACTGCTTCTGCAAAACCCGCTGTTACTCTTCCAGTATAGTCAAGTATTGTCTTAATTATATTCTCTATAAGTACTTGTTTTTTTTGTGGGGGGAGGGGGGGTTTCACATACATTTTACACTGCTCTTCAGTCCTATGGTTAGCTTTTATAATCACCAATTACCATCCAGTTCCCAAGTAACATCATGCACAATATATAATAAAGCAAAATAAATTAATTTGAATTCTAAGCTGACCACATGGCTTGGGCAGAACTTCTGTTTAAAGCAGATATTTTTTATTCTAAATGTTTTGAGCTCAGACAGGTTGCTTTGTAACCTGGGTGCCAGGGAGATACAAGGGGCTCCCTGCACCTTCGAGACAGAAGGTCCTTCGAATTGTGAAGCAGCATTTGAACCTAAAACATGGCCTTTTTACTCTCTGTGTTTCCCTTGTTTTTCTCCTGTCCTTATTTCATTTTGTTCCGCATCAAATTCCCTACATCCCTCAGAGCTGCGAGAAGGTTGGTGTGTTTTTACTTTTTGAACACAACACAAAACTGAAGTACATTTGTTTGCCACAAATTATTTTTTTTTTTAAACTTCTATCAACATAATTTCTGTTTTTGTCACACGTTCAATGTTCATGTTCCCATTGAGAATGCCCCTGGTCTTTGTCAGAATGCTTCACTGTCCAACAGGTGGTGCATGTTTGCATCTTTGAGGAGGGACGATATTTGCATCTGTCTGAGGGTCGATTTGCATGTCACCTGTTAAATGCTTGAGCTTTCCCCAGCCCCTGTCCTAACCCCTTACCCTGTCAGTGTTCCTGCTTGGTTTTTTCTATGACGAACAACAAAGCGGGATCATGGAATAAGAAAAAAAAGAATAAAGAATGAAATGTAATCAGGAAAAAAATTCTATTTAGGAAATAATATAAAAGTAAATGTGACACACAACACACGCAGGAACAATGTTCTTGATTTCTGTGGGCTCCTGAAACTAATGGCTGCTGTTCTACATAGATGCAGTGCAGCTCCATATGAACACTGAATCTTTCTCCCCATAGAGCCATTTCAGCATCACCACGCTCAAATTTTCCCTGTGGTGCTCTCCCGAACCGAAGTTTCTCAGAGATAAAAATATGTTCAAGCAAAATCCATCCTTTGTTGTAATTGGCACTAAAGTCAAGCGCCAAGCTGTAAAAACAACCTTGCCCTCAGAGATTATGCACTTCCTCTGACGAGGATGTTTCTGCGCAGGAAGTCATGAAAGAATGATGTATTTAGTGCGCTATCCACATGACTTGACAAATGTAATGATATTCAAATGAGCAGGATAATATTATGTCTGTGGGGAACGTGATCCAATTGGATATTAATTAAATATTGAGCGAGAGAAACGTAGTATTTAATAATGCAAGCAGTTCCCCTAGTTTTCCTCTCTGGAGAGCTGCAGTCTGCTCAACAGAATGGGCTCTGTGAAGCAGTCGCAGGCAGCAGGAAGCGCGTGCCGATGTTGCAGTCAAATATAGCAAATACCTGCACAAATAACAGGAACTACTGTAGAGGCTGTTTACAAAGCAGGTTCAATTAATGGCCAGTGAATACAAGTTTTCAGACATTTAAAAGTGACGTATTCATTAATGTTTTCTTCAGGGTTCACTAAAGGATTTAATGAGCAATCTAGCCCAAGATAAGAGTGTTCTACTTTAACTACCATAAGCAGTAACACTGACTTTATTTTTACTTTCATCCTCCTTAGATGTTTTAAAACATTAGTTATCCACATCAGCTGTACTTAAATATGTGTATACAAATGCTCACCAGAAAAATCTGAGGAAAAATCAGATATTTTTTTTGTTCTGTCCTTTAATTTATCCCTTGTGCTGAGATGTTGCTGCCCCCTCCTCAAAGTGTTCCTTGGTTCTCCCAGGACCCTTCGCTTGTGCTCGCCACGTTTACAGCGATGTAACACTGTCAGACTAAACCTTCCATTTACGCTGTGTGATACCACAGCCTCCTTCTGACCCTGTTACTACCTATTTTACCCCTGCAGCCCCCCCCCCCCCCCCCCCGACTCCCTTAGATGGTTGCCTCACAGAGTCACGTCCCCGTCTTGTTTGCATGACAGACTCTTGCTCCCCTCCAAAAGACCTTGAAGCCGTCATATGGATGTCATACATTTCAGTTCACTTAAAACTAACCTTTTCTTTGACTTTTTAGCCCGTTAGTTTTTCTGTTTTTGACATTTTTTTTTGGAACGTGTATCCACTAGAGCTGTCAAATGAATTTTTAAATAGAGATGAATGAAAACAAAATCACACGTGATCATATTTTGAAATTACATAATGTGGCTTTACTAGAAGTCCTTTGCATATGACACGTTTCTTAGGTAAAGGTAAAGTTGAACTTCAACTTTCAACCTCTTAGCCGTTCATCTTAAACTGCACTCAGAGGCCTGCTGTATAATAATTGATTTTGATTTGTTCACTGCCATGGACTGATTTGTACAATCATAGAATATAGTCTGACCAGACACATTAGTGCTTTAAGCGCCAGCAATAATTGGCTCTCTTGTGATAAGCTAAAGACCGCTTATTCATCACTGAATGTATCAGCATAAAGAAAGTACTGTATGTTTAATGACTTTTATCCTCTGAGCTGTGTGGCAGAGTTCTAAAGTTGAAAGCCACTCAAAAGTTCACCTTTCTAATCCATTTTATGCCATTATTTATATTAAAAGATTAGCACAAAGCATAGCAGGATTCTTCCTTGCATATACAGAAAAGGTAATGCAGAAGCGTAGCTTAGGCTCGTGAATCTGTATCGCAGCCAAAGGGTCAAAAGGCCAGACAGGGAAACATGTTATCACTCTTAAGTTGATCCAAAATGTGGATGCATAACATTTGACAGCCCTAGTTTTGGACTTTTGAACTGAGCCCGAAAAGCACAGAAAAAACCCCATCCCCCTTCTGATGTGTTTGCGACTCTCTTCTCTCGAGTATTATCTTTGTTTGTGTGATGTGAGAATGTGATGTGGCACATTGTCTCACATTAGCTGGAAGTACGCAGCCTAAAAGTTGTTTCTCTGCATACAACTGTGGAGCGCTGTCGACCCTCCGGCACTTCGTGCAGTTCTGTATATCTGTACCGATGGTGATACAGTATTTCCGTGCATGGCGCTCATGTCGGTGTTAACCCATTCACCATTGAAATCTGTTAAGTCTTGGATCAAATGCGTTTAAATGTGTTTTCTTAACCTTCATCAAACAATCATGAATTATCCCTCTGGAAACAGATTTCATTTTTATGCTGCAATTAAACCTCTGCAATTCTGCTAATGTTCGTGTTATGTAATGCAAACATGTTAAACGATTAGCCACTTTGCTTTTGGCAACATTTGAAGAGAATTCAGAACATTTTTCTATAAAAGGAGTTCAGTTGTCCCATTTTCTGCTGGGTTTTCACACCATGTTTTGTCTTTTTCAGTACGCCGGGTGCCACCACGATTCTCCATACCACCTACAGACAATGAGATCATGCCAGGCGGCAGTGTCAATATCACATGTGTGGCAGTGGGCTCTCCTATGCCATATGTCAAGTGGATGCTGGGTGCTGAAGATCTTACACCAGAAGACGACATGCCCATTGGACGGAACGTCTTGGAGCTAACAGACGTCCGGCAGTCCGCCAACTACACCTGTGTGGCAATGTCAACCCTGGGGGTGATAGAGGCTGTGGCGCAGATAACGGTGAAAGGTGAAGCGACTTCTTATTCTTTTTATTTATAATTAAAGGCTGATTTCAGCAGCATGCTCCAACAGCACACATAAGGCTGGAGCTGGACTTAATAATCGCTTACTTCCAGCAATTTTATCAAAATGTTTTGCATGCAGTGAAAAATACATACATCGGTTTGAGGCCATCTTATGTTCGGACTAAACTATGCAAGTGGAAACTCCTGGCAGTGCTTTAAAGAAAGTTATTTACCTCTCCCTGCCACGATAAGTCATCTGTGGAGGATTCCTTAATGCTTTAGACGAGCCCTGGCAGCAACCTCAGTGCATTTAGATGCCAGATTGAGAATATAGTGAAGTGCTTATCTCTCAGATGGAGAGCTACAAAGCTCACCATTTCTGTTAGCAAGAGGTGGGGGGGAGCCAGCGTGAGAGGGGTGTGAAACGTAGTGAGTATTGTTTGGTGTCCTCTGTAGGCATGGTACTTATCTGAGTATAATCATATCTGCACTTCAGCGTACCAGAAAGATATCCCAGATTGGTGTCGCCGTGTTCGCGGGCACACGAGGGACAGACTCCCACATACACACACTCGGCTTTGTTTTTCATAGACATAACATAGAGATATTAGTCACAATATAACAGTCTGGCAGCAAGCTCCCCCAGAAGCATACTTCAGATGGCATATAAAGACAATATATAGGCCTGAAATCTTTTGCCATGTGCCACGGTGCGGGAAATTAAAGCAATAAATTTACCTGTTAAATTATTTAAGTGATAAACACTGGGAAATCTGAGATTAACGACAACAGCACTCTCAGAAGCTGAACAGGGGGTGTGCAAGCCTTTAATCTCACACAGTAGTGAATATGCAACTTTTTTTTTTTTTGGTTTGAACAAATGTAAGCTGGAAAAGCAAAATAATACTAAGACTATCCACCTGCCCTACAGAAAGCATACTTGTGACTCTAGACACACTGAAAATCATCAGTACTATACCTTTTTTAATGTTTGCTGTATAGTTTGGATTTTTGTTCATATTTATGTATAATTATCATCACAGCATTGCCCAAAGCTCCTGGCATTCCAGTGGTGACAGAGCGCACAGCCACCAGCATAACGTTGACGTGGGACTCCGGCAATCCTGAACCAGTGTCCTACTACATCATCCAACACAAGTCCAAGTACTCAGAGGACTTGTATAAGGAGATTGACGGCGTAGCCACCACTCGGTACAGCGTGGGAGGCCTCAGCCCATATTCGGACTACGAGTTTCGGGTGGTGGCGGTGAACAACATCGGGCGAGGGCCACCGAGCGAGAGCATCGAGGCCAAAACAGCTGAGCAGGCACCCAGCACGGCGCCAAGACAGGTCAGAGGTCACATGCTGAGCACCACCACAGCTGTCATCCACTGGGACGAGCCAGAGGAGGCTAATGGGCAGATTATGGGCTACCGGGTCTACTACACCATGGATTCCACCCAGCACGTCAACCTCTGGGAGAAGCAGATTGTTCGGGGGTCTAACTTTGTCACCATCCAGGGCCTCATCCCCAATAAGACCTACTACATCAAGGTTTTGGCCTACACCTCAGTAGGCGATGGACCTCTTTCTCCAGACCTTCAAATCATCGCTAAAACAGGAGGTAAGCATGTTTTTTTCATTGTTAGAGAATCCATCCAAGACAAATTCAAAGTTTAACAATGTCTATAATTCCACAATTACACTTTGAGTGTCACAAACATTTCTGAGGCCAGTCCTCATTAGTGGGTTACAGTTGTTAACCAGAGCTGTACACACACAAATCTCCAGGCTGTCAAGAAAAACTGCAACTGGCTTTCTCGAGTGGGAAAAATAGCTTTGTGTGAGAAAAGTTAACTGCGAAACTTACATTCTTTGTTGTTCCCTCGCTGTGAAAATGTCGAATACTGTTTTCAGCATGAAGTAACCATGTACTACGTGTCTGCGCTGGACTAATTTGACTCCAACACCTGAAATACACGGTGGCACCTGTGCTAGCGTGACTGTAATGATAATGAATGGTGCAAGACGTGAGAAGGTAACGAATTCATCCCTTCATTCCACTTGCAGTTCCCTCCCAACCAACCGACTTCAAAGGAGAAGCCAAATCAGAAACGAGTATTTTACTGTCGTGGATCGCCCCAGCACAGACTGGACAGGAAAATCAGATCACAGGATATGAACTTGTGTACAGGAAGAGGGATGACAAAGAGGAGGTAATTATTTCCTGACTGGACCCACTTTAACAACCCTTTGCATTAAAAGTCTCTTCTAGCAAACTAAATCATCTCAATCACACAGTCACCAATTATTAAATAGTAGTTTGTGTTGTGAAATTCTACATGTTTTTATGCTTCTCCAACATATCAATACCAAGAGCTTTTTACCAACCATGAATAAATTGCACATATTTACATAATACCAGACCTGCAAGATAATTCTCATGTGTCTACACGATACTGCACATAATACTGAAATAGAGTAAAAGGAAATGGATATATTTTCTAATATAACACAATAACACAGCATAATTTACAGGTTCAGTGTTGTTTAAATGCAAATTAACAATATTTATGCTAAGTAGTTATGAAGAGCGTCATAATCAGTCATTTGTTAAGATACACCATAATGCATGATGAAAAAATCCAGCTATATGACTGCATGACTGACAGAATCAAAAGTAGCTCATACAGCAGGATAAATCTGTATTGGAAAGGGTTGAATCTATTTTTTTTTTTTTTAACTATGAGACTTTGGTCAGACACAGCAGCAAACAAAGAACTTTAGAAGAATTGGGATTCCAATAGAATTTGTCAGTCACTATAAAGTGTAGTAAACTGAGTGTCACATTCATTTATATAAACTAACAATTTGTTTCAGTTCTAACAGCCAAAGATGATACCCTCAGATTTTATTTTGCATCTGAAAGGCCAGCATTCATTTCTTATTTGGAACTCCCTGTCTATTAAAAAAACTGACAATATGAAACTTTCTCCGCAGAAACATATCAGCTTTGAGCCGACAACAACATACCTGCTGAAGGACTTGAAGCCCTTCACGACTTATACTTTCCGGCTGGCTGCCCGGAGTAAACATGGAGTCGGAGCTTACACCAATGAGATCTCAGCAGAAACTCCGCAGACACGTAGGTCTTCTTCCTTATCTGACAGAGTTTGAACTATTTGGGAAGGGAACACATTTTCAAATGCATTCCAAATTTCACGTGTGCTGCAGAATCCGAAAAGTGACAAAAATGTCAGGAAGGAGCACAGATAAAGCGAATAAGATTTTTTTTTTCTTTTGAGGGTTCATGCATTTGAAAATATGTAAACATTTGAAATAGTAAATAAGCGTTCTGAAGTCCACCTGACCATGCAGTATTCATTTTGAAAAGGTTGCATGGACAGCGTACCCAGGCTTTCCTGTGAAGTCAGGAGACAAGGTTACAAAAACTTCCCCTCTCCACCTTTGTTGTGCAAAAACAGTCTTGACTCAAATGAATGATAAAGCCATGAATTATTTATATGAATGCCCACATATGCGTTACCCAACTGTTTTTTATAAGGTAAAGGGCATTTTAGGAAGCCTTGTCTCTTGACATTGCATGTCGGCCAAAAATAAGAGAAAAGAATTTTTTTTTAAAACTGAGCTTTCTATGTAGCTACGCTGCCAAGAACCACTTCTCAGAAAGACAAAGGGATTTTCCCATTTATACTCAGGTCAAATTAGAATCAATACAGTTGTGGAGTAATGATATCATAGAAAGCTCAAAACAAGTATTGTCTCTGTAGTTAGGGACATTTCCACCCAAAGACCTCAGATTTATGAGATCGGTCGAAAACCGACAAATTGGATTCTGTTGTTTATTACTGAATTAAATCAAATCCAGTGCGGTGTAACCCGTTTGAGAATTCGACCTCAAATCATCGGTGGAAAAAACCACTGAAGTGCTGCATTTGACTTTGCAAATCCAACATAACTCTGAGGTCTCTAAAGACAAGGGCAGAGATCAGGTGGGTATGAAAGCACAGAAGTTCACACTCTGCCCAGATGTATGCTCTGAGGTAAATGATGAAGTTCATTAAAAAGTGCATGTCAATGTTATCAGAATCTAATAAATCAGTCATGTCTCCTTGGGAAGTTCTCTGTTGTACAATCAGGCTTTTACCACAAACCAACAGGCTTCGGAAAGGTTGGTGACAAATACAACATTTTTCTATTTTAAACTAGTTAAAGCATCAACCTTTATGTTTTTGGATTGATGGTAACTGCTTGCCAAATTTGTCTTAGTTATTACATTTATTTTGGAATGGTTTATTGTAATTTATTTCTGGAGTACTTTAAATGATTTTAGGTTTTTATTTTAGAATTAAAGGTAAAGGAAGTGGTATATTAGGATATATGATTTTTGTTTCCCTTAGTTTTTATCATTATTTTTTCATGACAAAGGTAGGTTCCATATGTTGAAGCTGTCCTTTTTCCAATCAACACCTTCCATTCATCATCAGTGTGTACACTTTTGTGTTGGTCTTGGCCTTTTGCTTTGTCTATATTTGTGATTTTTCATTGATTTTAAATACTTTTCATTGACCCACATAAGTCCTTGTGATTTTTTTCCTCATTTGTGTCATTTTATTTTCCTCTTCTTTTTTTTCCCCCTCTGTTTGGTCAATACCATCATCATCACCCCGATCAAAACAAAACTTGAAACTCCTTCCAAACAAAAATCCAACTCAATGAACGGCCTGACCAAACAAAAAACGCTGCACCTGCACAAAATCCAACGCACCAACCAGAACCCTCGGGCCCACCTGAGGAAGTTGAGTGCTATAGCTCCAGCTCCACCAGCATCCTGGTAAGTTGGCGGCCGCCCCCAGTGGAATTACAAAATGGGATCATCACGCAATACAGCATCCAATATACTGCGACTGAAGGGGAGGACACAACTACTCATCAAATCTCCGGCATACCTCCCGAAAGCTCCCAGTACCTTTTGGAAAACTTGGAAAAATGGACAGACTACCATGTGACGGTCACTGCCCATACAGATGTTGGAGCAGGACCGGAAAGCCTGCCGCAGCTCATCCGCACAGAGGAGGATGGTATGTGTTCGCTAAAACAAAGCCCCTGCTGCAAATCCAGTCTGCCCCTCTTAACCTACCCCGCCAAATACTAACAACCGTATCTACAATTCCCTCTTCTTCTCTACCCCCTCTGCCTGCTTCTAATACGACTGTCGCCACTTGATACTCTCAGCCCTATTTCGGACTATGCACTTTTTTTACCGAACAAACTGTGACTCACTTTGTGAAAGCAACTTTTTTTTGGCTTTTTTTTCCTTATGCTGCTCAATTTCAACACATGGTATGGCATTTTCAGCTGCAGGCCTCCAACTTCCCATCCCAACTGTCATTTTTGAAACAGTGTTTTTGAACGGCTCCCTTTTTTAGGAACTTGGCAAAAGGACAAGTTCTGGACAGTGGGAATAACAAAAGGTGGAAGAATTTTTTTTTTTTTTTGAAGGCCATTTTTTTAAATATTTTTTCTCCCTTCATGTGATTGAATCATTTTTTATTCATTTTTTCCTTGCTCCATAGCCAAAATTCTTGTAGTGCTTCAAGCATTTGAAACACTTGAAGCCCCCCTTTGGCTCCACTTTTCTATTTTGACAAAACACATTTTTATTCCATGTTTTAAAAATCCACTCTACCCATTTTTAATGTTTCAAGATTAGGTCAGTTGTCAGACCTGCTTTTGCTGTTGTTTTTTTCCCCTTACCATTGTTGAAATATTGATGTCATGCAGTGCTTGTTGCAGTTTGCTGCACTTTTGTGATTTTTTGTCACTGCAGCATTTTCCGCTACGGCTTTCGGGCAAGATTGAAAAAGAAGGTGAAGGGGTTCACTATAATTTTGACCTTTTTTCTTCTATCCCATGGTGTTCCTCCAGTTCCTAGCGGGCCACCTCGTAAAGTTGAGGTGGAGGCTGTCAACTCCTCATCAATTAAAGTGATCTGGCGTTCACCGATGCCCACCAAGCAGCACGGTCAGATCCGAGGGTACCAGGTGCACTATGTCAGGATGGTTAATGGGGAGCCCACAGGACAGCCAGTCATCAAGGACATCCTGATTGATGATGCCCAGGTACGACACCCTCCTCAGCCAGCCACCTCATCTCTCAGACGCATAGTATCGCTTTCTCACTCTCACCTTTACATGCGCCACAGCAAAGTCTTTTATCTGGACTGCGAAATATATCATGTCATAAAACAATGACTATTTCACTGCTTTGTCACTGATTTCAATTCCACTGGATGCAAAAGTTGGGCACATATCTGCACAATTCAATATATGATTACTGCTACTTTCATTGTAATTATTTTGATCAAGAAACACACTTATTTGGTGGTTGCAGACAAACTGTGTGTATATTTTTTCACCAGTGATTACTGTCTGTACTTGGGCCTTATTTGTTGTCTCTTTTCTTTCCATATTCTTGTATCATAATCAGTGGGAATATGATGATTCAACCGAACATGTGAGTAGCTAAACTTGACAAAAACACAATTTTGTTTTCCCCTGCTGTCATCCTCTGCATGAATGGCATGTGTGTTTTGAGCATTAGGAGTTCAAGACCTGAGTTTAGTCATTGAGTGCATCTTCTTAAAATATTTCTCAAATGGAATCCTTGAATGACATTTTGTTGAGCGTTCAAATTAAATTTAACTGACCAAATAGCTTAACTACAGACCTTGAAGGTTTGAATTCTATTAGTGTTAACTGAGGAGGCTATTTTGCTGCACACCAAATAAACATACCCTTTGCCAAGTTATTTATTTACCAAAGCTTGTCAATGCTATCCTTTTCTACTGAAGCATGCCTTGATTTTAAGTATATGCTGAGGGAATGTGTCTGTTGTCCACCGTGATGATTATGCTGACATCACACCCCACTTCTATCTCTCTATTTGCTTATATCTGCAAATCAGCAAGTGAGTGTCTCGCAACTGAAGTCCTGCATCTTTACAGGAAATGATCATCACGGAGCTGCAGGCTGAGACCACATATTCAGTTACTGTGGCAGCTTATACCACAAAGGGCGATGGCGCTCGCAGCAAGCCCAAACTGATCACCACCACTGGCGCAGGTAACAAAACTATCACTGTTGACAAATGTCTGTGGTGCTCTGTTAATATACAATCAAAAACGTTGGGACACCGTGTTAAGCATAAACAAAACAGAATCCACAACACTAATCCTTTTTGACAAATAGTCAATTGAAAGCAGCACAAAGACAATATATTTAATGTTTGACCTCATCAGCTTAATTGTATTTTGTAAATATCTGCTTCTTTTGAATTTGATGCAGCAACATGTTTCAGACAAGTTGGGACAGGAGCAACAGAGTTTGTTTGCAAATGATTGTATTCTGTTTTTATTCACATTTTACACAGAGTCCCAACTTATGGAATTAGGGCTGTCCTAGATTTTCTGAATTTCTGCTCTGTAAAGCTGTTAAACTGCAGCTAATAAGGGAAAAAGCACCAGGCAAATATATTCTTGTCATTGAGCATGTAAAGTGTGAATGCAGCTAATTGTCTCATTTAGTGCAATAACTCTTACCCACCGATGTGACGCGGCAATGCTGAAGGTACTTTCAAAATAAAGGAAAATTCAGAGAGTGAAAGACAAGAAAAAGGGAAAAGGGGGGCACCCAAGTTTAGCTCTTTCACTCACCTCTTTTGAAAGTGTTATGCCAGACTAAAAGTACTTAGTTGTAAACACAGACACACAGAAAGATAGTAGGAACGACTGCTACTGAATGCCTGTCTACTACAAACATGACAAAATGAGAGCATATTTATAACAAGTTGTCATTTTCTCCATTGGTACTGTCTTAGTTCCTGATAAACCTCGCCTTATGGTCAGTACAACCAACATGGGCACAGCTCTCCTCCAGTGGCATCCCCCGGCATTAACCCATGGTCCTCTGCAAGGCTATCGCCTCCGTTTTGGCCGCAAAGACGTGGATCCTCTGACTGTTATTGAGTTCCCTGAGCGAGAGAACCACTACACTACCAAAGAGATCCATAAGGGAGCCTCATACACTTTCCGCCTTTCGGCGCGCAACAAGGTGGGCTTTGGTGAAGAGACGGTCAAAGAAGTCACCACAAATGAGGATGTCCCAAGCGGCTACCCTCAGAGCATTACAGCAGAGGGTGCCACCACCTCTACCATTCAGGTTAACTGGCAACCTGTTTTGCTGGCAGAGCGAAATGGCCAAATAGTGAAATATGCTCTGCAGTACAAGGACATCAACAGCCCACGCAGTCCCTCAGAACTCTTCATCACTGCACCGGAATCAACAGTCATCCTGGATGGCCTTAAGGCAGATACCACTTATGATATTAAAATGTGTGCCTTCACCAGCAAGGGCTCTGGTCCCTATAGCCCAAGTGTCCAATTCAGGACACAGCCTTTGGATCAAGGTAGGACCAGTCCCTGAACCCTTTTAGCCCTTTCCTTTGAAAATCAGCCTTTCCCTGCGCAGCCCTTTTCAACCACAGCAGCTTCCTCTAAAAGCCTCAAATGGCAGAAGTTGACTAAGTATGGAAGGACCAGGACTTTGGTATTAACATGTTGTCCTACCCTTAGTCCCCCTAATCTAAGAATGATTTAAGAAACTCACATGGAGTAAGTATATATATATATGTCTATTTGTGTCTCGTCAATCAAGCAAAGGTCAGTCATTAATTTAAGAGTTGGTGTTGGTAAGAAGGTAAGAGGACAGCGTTGAGTTCAGTGTAGCACTGATTTCAGCCTGGTTTTGAAGGAGACTTTCTCAGGTAAGCACTGGTGTGGGACCACTGACGTCGATAAATTAAAACAAATGATTTTTTTGTGTCTAAATCATCTGCTCCCCCTTTCTTTTAGCAGTGTTTGCAAAAAATTTCCACGTGAAAGCTGCCATGAAGACTTCAGTGCTGCTGACATGGGAAATCCCAGACACCTACAATCCAGCTCAACCTTTCACTGTGAGCACTGCCAAAATAAATATTACATTTCCATATGCATTGGCAGACTCTGCACATTACTCTGACACAAAGTATTCAATTACCATCCACAACCAAGACTTCACTGCCCGTATAAAACATCAACTCATTCGCATACAGATCCTCTACGATAATGGACAGAGTGTGGAGGTGGATGGGAAGCTAACACAGAAGCTAATCACGGGTCTTCAACCTGAGACACAGTACTCCTTCCTGCTGACAAATCGTGGCAACAGTGCCGGAGGTCTGCAGCATCGTGTGTCCACGATGACGGCCCCAGACATCCTCCGCACCAAACCCTATCTGATTGGCAAAACCAACTCAGACGGTATGGTGACTGTGGAGCTACCATCAGTGCAGACATCTGAGAGAGTAAGGTGAGTGGAGAAGATCCAAGTTAAGGTGATTTCTAATTGCTTGAAATTAATACTGCTCCTGAGACTTTCATGACTCTAATCATCAGTCTAGAAGCCTCGCATTTTGTCTGTCAAGTCAATGCACTTTTTTGCTGCGTCATTGTCAACTTGCAAACTACATCTTGCATCAACCTGAAGTACCGCCTCTGAGATAAACCCTGAATACCTAAATTCCCGCACTGTTATACTTGTAATTGCCAACTTGAATCAGGCATAGTATGATCTGACTTTATAAAAATGGCTGTTTTGTTGGATAAGTGACTTATAGAGACTTCAGTATGGTGCAGTGGTTACTGATTATTATTTCTCAGCGATGCATTGTGAACCGAAATATACAAGTTAACTTGGTAGTTGACCTCGTCGGGGATAATTCCTAAAAAACAGTCATTTACATTCACCCCTACATTTCTGTGTATTATCCACTTCACCTTAGTCATTACACACTGAAGCAGCCCGACTCATTTGAGCGCACTCCTCTAAGCTCTGTAAAGTCTCTTATAGCTTTCAACAAAGCCCAGGGTTGTCAGAAGGCCAAGGAGCATATCCGACTGTAGACTGACGCTTCAAACTCATCTTGGGTTTTTTTGATCTCGCTGGATGCACTTGACCCACTGTCTCCCATGCCAGAGCTTAAGCTAATTAGGTTCCCATTAGCCTGCCACACTGCCTTCCTGGCTAACGCTAGCTAGCGCAGTGCCCGACCAGGAAGCCCAGAAAACTCTGGCAGAGGCCGTTATCTCTCTTGCCACCCTGACGAAGGCATGAAAATCTCTCTAATTCTGCATCTTTTCTGCCTTTACAGAGGTCTCCTAATTAGCCCTCAGGAGGCCTCAGTGAGGTGTTACCACATTTCCTGACTTCTCTGAACATGCTTAAATAGAAAACATAGAGGGATTGCATAACTTGCTGAAGGCATGATCATGTATCTTTTTCATCAGTTCCCGATAAGCAGACTACCCTGTCAGTACAGGTTGACACGGTGGGCACTGGGCAATGCTATTATTGTATTTGTTCTTGCTGTCAAACAGGGTTTTCTTTTTCCAGGAAAGAGTGACATTGTCTTGCAATACAACAGGTGAACTTGTGTCTTTTGAAAGGTGACACCTTGTCTGAAAAAATTAATAAACAGTGTTTTACATTTTATTTTACAGGGGATATTACATTGTTGTAGTACCTCTGAAGAAGCAGCGCACTGGCAAGTTTTTCAAACCCTGGGACAATCCCGATGAGATGAATTTGGAGGAGGTAGGTTTAAAGGATGAACTGCTTTTAATGACTCAGGTTTCCAGGAAAGAAAAGTAAAAATATGGCTTGTCAAATTTCTATTAGGTAGTTTTCTATTATGCAGTTCTTGCACTCTGCTTGTTAACGGGGCCTGCATAACTCTGTGCACATACCACATTTCTTTTCTCAAAACTGGAAAAAATAAGTTGAGGCAGTTAAGAGGGCAGCAGGAACAGGAGATGAGTCTCACTGATTGACGCAAATAGCTGCAGAGAGCACTGTTCATATGGAAATGAGAACATGAAGTAGCCATCAAGAGCACTGCAAACTCAACCCCCATCCCCACCTCCTCCTCCTCCTCTTTGTGTCTGTGGTAATTACCTGAAGAGCTGCATCAGGCCTTCATGTCTCATCTCATTTCAGGCAAAGCTAGGCTACCGCATATGCACAAAACACTTGACAACTTTTATATTTAGCCAGTTGAGATAATTCAGGAGCTTCTGTGCATCGAGGCATGATTAAGCGTGCAAGCCAACTAAAGCTTTATCATTATTATGTGTTGTAAGCTACATTTCAGGTATTCTTTTAGATACAGTGTCAAACACTGGGAGCTAACAGATCTGCACATTTAGTGCAGCACATATTGTAGTCTCTGTTTTAGAAATGTGCGGAAGCCACTAAAAACGTATTCCCCTCTAGGTTACAACATTTTGAAAATCTGGCAATCAAATCCTGTGGCAAATCTTAGTTTGAAATTGCATGTTTTAAAATATTTCTTTCTATTGTATAAACACCACAATATATCACGTGTCCAGGAGGCTAAAAGAAAAAATACACCATGTCTCATCTGGCATTGGCTTCACAGCTCCTGCCCACAGGCCCATGTCTGTTGCCTTGACCGATTGCCCAAAAGTCGCCCCTCTGTCAGAATTTATTTGTTTGTCAATATTGGCACTCACCTTTTCACAACTTTTCCCAAGGGCAGCTAGATTTAGCCGTGTTGACAGGAGAGATGATTGAAGACATTATCGGGCAGCACCAACAGCCCCGCAGCCAAAACAGAGCACACACAAGAACGCACACACTCTAATGTGAATGACAGGCGCGCACAGCACACGCGCACACACTCTTTCGTGCACACAAGTCAGAGATATGAAATCAGACGGCCAAACAACTGGCCAGGTTTGATTAGCGTAATTATGATCCACGCTCTGGAGTGGAAGTTTAGTCAGTCAGATGGTGCAGACTTGTAGGAAGGGCACACTTAATGTGTTTCTTTCAGCCTGTTGGCATTAGAATTATTGTTGGTTGGGGAGGAAAGACTTAAATATTAATTACCCAAGGAGACAATGAGTATCAGATTTTAAAAAAATCTGTGGTTTAATACGTAATAATTCCCTCTGAATATTCGCAGCAGCATTAGAAAAACATTCAAGTGTTTTTTGGGGGGAAAATTCCTTCTAATTACATAATGTTTTTTTTATGTTTAAGTTATAGTTTTGTTAGATTTGGCAAAACATAGTTTAAAGCCATTTGTTAATACCTCATGTCTTTTTTCCACACCTTGCATATCTGTTATTCATATTCATGAAAAAATGACAAAATAACAATCGTACATGGTGAATGAAATTCAGTTCAAACTCTACGCAGATTCTATTTTTGTACATCTGGCCATGACAAACAAAATGATTCTGATTGTATCGAGAAGACAAAGTAATTTAGCTCTGTCTCTCTTTTTTTTTTTTTTTAATTGTTTGACGCTGTTGGATAATCCTCAACTGTTTTTCATGCTGGAAAACCATGCAATTTTTTAATTTCACAATCTTTTGTAGTCAAAAAAGAAAAAGATGAAATAAGTCATTGATCTTTTCTGTAATGCTCTGCCTCATGCAATCAACATTTTCAGCTCTGCAATCAGAACAAAAAATAGACAGACTGATTTGGTTTGTGTAGATGTGTTTTCATGTGTGTGCTGGGACGTGTCCCCGCTCGGTGTGTTATCAACCGTCTGCTTCTTACTCCTCACTGTAGCTGCTGAAAGAGATAAACCGGACTAGCAGAGGCCTTCGGTTCCGGAGGCAGGCAGAACCCAAAGCTTATATCGCAGCCTACTTCAATATCATGCCCAAAGATTTCACCCTGGGAGATGGCAAGACCTATGGCGACTTTGAAAACAAGCAACTCCAGAATGGCCAGGAGTACATCTTCTTTGTGCTTGCTGTTCTGGAGATGTCCGAGAACGTAAGTCTGCTCTTTTCACGCATGTAATTTTATACAGTTTTATCCACGTGTCTCATATTATACTTGAGTTCAGCTTCAGACATGAGCTTTCTCGCCTCTGGGTTATCCCATGCTAGCGATCTCAGGTCCTTTGAGCTAAAAGCTGTACATGTTAATAGGCAGAGAGGGTTAAATCCACTGCATCTTGACAGAGGGTCGGAGTTTGCTTCTGGTTAGATGTGTTACTCTGAGCCCTTGTGAGGCTTTGCCTTCAAAACTTGAAGCTGCAGCTGGCCCAAGAAGCTGACCCTTGCTGCTTTAGGGAGAGAAACCCCTTAAGACCTTAGCTGATCGCAAGAATACCTCGATAACAGGGCTCCTCTTTAATTGCGTCCTACGTGCGGTCCACCTTATCTCCGCTGCTGCAGCTAGTGTGTATGTGTGCCTGTGTCCGTCTGGACGGAAGAGCAGAAAGCCGCATGATTAGGCAGCTGCAGGCGTGATGATGGATTTGATGAGCTGCAGGGTCTATAGTCCTGCCTCGCACTCTCTCCGCTAACCCCGAGTTCAGGTAGAGCAAAAAAGATAATGATGGATGGAGGGAAATCTCTAATTTGCCCACTGAAGCATATATTTTTTTTTCCCCACAAGACCATTTTTTTAATCTTCTCTTCGAATGTGAAATAGTTCAATCAAGGCCTCTGTATGGGAGAGATATTGAAGATCACTTTGATTGGCCAAACTGCAGCTTAGCACAAATTACACAGCAAAACTTTGAATTGGCTTTTAATTTGTATTGTTGGTCATGCTGTCTTTGTCAGAGTCTTACTAAGATATGCTCTACAGTGGGGGCAAATTAACTGAAGTCTTGAAGCAGCTCCTCAAATAAGTCTGAATCTAATGTATCCCGCTCAGCATTCAGGTTCTGGGTGTTGAGGTTACTAAGGTGAAGATCAGTCCTGCCTATGTCAAAGGAACAGTGTAATACAATTTCAAGAAAATAGCTTCCAAAATCACCAGATGATAGATCCAATGATGGAAAAATGAGCAGGATGAATACTTAGAAGCAGCATATGGTGGTTGGAAAAAAAATCAGAATCCAGATTCTCAGAATACTGATCAGTGATTTGTTTTTCCATGGCTCAGATCATGTACGCCACAAGCCCCTACTCCGACCCGGTTGTGTCAGCCGACATCGACCCCCAGCCGATCATCGATGAGGAGGAAGGCCTGATCTGGGTGGTGGGCCCTGTGCTAGCTGTTGTCTTCATCATATGCATCGTCATTGCCATTCTCCTTTACAAAAGGTGAGGATATCAAATGATGATCTGCATTTAAAACTCAAAAAATACAAAAAATATTAGGATTTTTCAACCATGTCAAGCAAATGCAAAGGGATCCACCTCAGATGGGACAACATGCTTAAAATAATACTGTACATACAACACTGGCACACATTCACTGCAGTGGGGCTGTGCAAAACATACACTATATAAATAGCATCTTATATATGTGCATTTAAAATTAATGTACAGCCACTCAACATTTATGTATGACCATTCAATATTTAACATTCCTGACACCAACACACTACACCACACAAATCTTCAATTAATGCGTTCAAAAGCAGACACTAAATGTAAGATTTGAACTTCAAGCCTTGAGGCACATCGATCCAGGACCCTGACTCCTAGTAGCACGCACACACTCTACATATCAGATGAGTAAACCCGAGCATACCGCCACCAAAGCTGCCATCAAATGCAGATGCCCACAGTCCTTCACACAGACACGTGCGTTGACTGAAGTTTATTCAGACGGATCCATCTAACCCCCCCAGCACACGAAAAACACACACTCGCAAACACATGTAAAACTGTGGGAAACATTTGCGGTAGCGCTCCTTCACACTGAATCAAAACAGCCTTTTTGTCTGAAACCCCCTAGTGGTAGTGAGACCTCTGCTGTCACTGCTCATCAGTGAAGCATAGGAGGGGAGAGCTTTGACTGTCTGCTTCATGTCACTGCATGTGTGTGCAGCTTCACAGAGGCCCTGGGGCCTGGGCGAGCACGCCAGCCGCCCCAACCCCTCCCCTTTTACCGTTACCCATTCAACAAGAGAGAGTGGCTCCCGACACTGACCGTATGCTGCCCTCGTCACACACGCACATTCAGCACTTGCGTGTGTCTATGCACAGACTTTTTCCGTCCTTCACTGTCTTGTCTCTTCTCACCTTTCACATAATTTTCTGGAGAGTTCATTCAATCAAATGTCCAGGTCTAAGCAGAATTTCACAGTAGTCTTCGAGAAGTAATTTTGGGAAGGCAAGATTAGTAAGTGACGAGTCAGCACAGGCTATAATCAGTAACAGTACCAATAGTGAGGACAAAAAATACATCAATAGCAGTGTCATTCAGTTTATGCATACAGCTTCATTCTGGCTCGCTCTTACACCTAACTGTCCTTGGATTTCTATTCACATCAAGCTTTGGTTTGGATAACACAAAGGTGAATTGAAAGTGAACAAAGATTGCGTGTGCGGGGGGCCGTCAGAGTTTCCATTTGTGGCAGGCAGTTTTACACATCAATTACCAAGCCAGTGTCACGGCCACATTAGGGAACATTCAGTGCATAACCAGGAGATACTTCTCTTGTCCAGATCAATTTTTATGTGACGGAGTGCTCCTCTTGTGCAAAACAAAGGGCAACAACCATGTTATGTCGAGCTCTGGGAAAGGACAGGAGGATAACAATGCGCAGCTTCAGCAGAGAGTAACATAAATCAGAGTAAATTGTACACTTACATGTAGAATAATTGTAATCAAGTCATGGCTGCTACCTAACCAATAAATTCTGGTAATTTTTCAAATAAAAGAGATTCACAAAATGGTAACACACGTTTGAATGTGGTATATCCCCCTTTTGTGTTTATACTACAACATGCAGAAATCTTGAATATGCAAATTCTTGATTTTAATAAATGCAACAGTGCCGGGCTTATTTGCAGGAAGAGACAGACACAGCAATTAGGAGTCAAGGGATGACTTTTATGCTTGAACAAGAAGCAATCAGCTGAAACTGCTTGAAATAGCAGAGAGACAATGTACAAATCTTGGATACACCTGGGAAACTGTAGCATTTGTGACAAAAAGCCCCGGGGTGGCATAATTGAGTGTAATCTCTGAAGAGAAGCATCGCTAATCTTGAACGTAAAGTTAAACTGAGATGTGATTGGTATCGTTTGTCTCTTCTGGAATTCTCCTTTACATAAAGCCAAAGGTCTCACCACCTAACGTGTCGACATTTCTTTTCTTGCTGACCAATGGAGCAGCAAACCAGACAGGTAAGAGTGAGAAAGAAGCAGAGAGAAACGAATTCCCTTCAAACTCCTTTTTCTCCCTACACTGCACATGTTATATCTAAACATGCAGAAACTGGTCGCCCACTGGGGTTGATGTCATTTGTGAAATCATGCTCTGTGCTTAATCAAAATGAACATGCTAAACATTTGTTATTTACTTTTAGCAGTGCATAAATGTTTTGATAAATGTTCTGCAGAAAGTTTACATTAATAATGTCACAATTTCCACCATATTACCTTTCCCTTATACATACTTTGTAATTACAATTGACCTCCTGAAAAACATGTGACTCATGTTAGTGACCAGTGTTGTTTTGATTCTTACAACCCTGATGCAAACAAAGTTGGGACGATGTGTAAAACATTAAGAACGTAATAATTTACAAATCCTTTTTGATGTATACTCAATCAAAAACAGTACAAAGTCAGTATGCAGTATATAATATTTTACCTCATCAGCTTCATTTTGATTTGATTTTCATTGATTTTTGTCAATATCTGCTTATTCTGAATTTGATGCCAGCACTATGCGTCAAACAAGTTGGGACAGGAGCAACAAAAGACTGGGAAAGCTGTGGAATGCTCCAAAAACACCTGTTTGGAACATTCCACAGGTGAACAGATTGATTGGTAACAGGTGATAGTATCATGACTGGATTTCATGAAACACATGATAGTATGAAGGATATTACTGCAGACTCAAAAACACTGCATAAAACTGTTACCAGTTAGCATAGCTCATTTGCAAATGACTGCATTCTGTTTTTATTTCCATTTTACACGCCAGCCCAACGTTTTTAGAATCAGGGTTGTTTGAATGAATGAACCGCACTGCTGTCTGTGAAACCAACACTTGATTCACATGGCATCTTTTGTCAGAGGTGCCAATATTGTACGCAAAATATATCACAAAAATATCAAATAATCACAGACGCTATACAAGTACAAGTCCTAAAGTTAGCATTCAAAATAGTGAAAAATTAAATAAAAGAGAGCGGAGCAAAAAGAACAATACTCTGCACCATAATGGAATCCAGTAAAATAGCCCTGTGGCAAATGATACCTTTATGTTCATGTCTTTTTTTTGTTGTTGTTGTTTTTAAACACAGTAACAGCACCATGTTACAACATAATGCAATCTAAACACCACCCTTAACTATGGCTTCAAAATGACTGTAGGGGCGAATTGACACCCTATCTGACACTATCATTGAAAAGAGCATCTCTAAAGGTGGTATTTAAAGGGCTATTGTATTGGATTGTATTATACTGTGAGGTGATGTTATTAGTCCACCCCCTGTAGCCTTATGTATTGTAGTAACGTTGTCCTGCCACCTCTATAATTACATATTTGCCTGCACTATTTATGAGGCCACAAGAGAAGCTTTGAGGTTATACAGTGAGAGTTTTGAGCACCAAGAATAACAATTTGCTGTCTGTTCTGCAGAAAAAGAGCAGAATCTGAAGCTAGGAAAGGCAGTCTCCCCAACAGCAAGGAAATGCCGCTGCATCATCCCACTGACCCCGTTGAGCTTCGACGTCTCAACTTCCAAACGCCTGGTAGGTATTCCAGATAAGTCAGTGACGTCCATGTCCTTCACTGTGAAGTTACACCTGAATATGCATTGCGAGAAGAGACGCCAGTGCTACTTATTGATTGCTGAAAGGAATAATGTAAATTCACACTTTCACACAGCTTTACATCATCCATTGTTTGTTCATTTGCAAGCACCGCTGACACTGACACCTAACACCATAAAAAGTCCATCATCTTGCAGTGAGATTGGCAAGCAAGTGAGCAGTTTGCAGGTAGACAATGGACAGGTGCTCAGAGAAGGCACAGAGGGTCAAAACTGACAGTTTCCTCCCCGGAGACACGACTCAGTGGAAAATGAAGAGGCAGAAATGCAAACTTGACAGTTTTGTGGCAGCTGTCGTCTTCCTCAGCACCTGCGTTATCCAGGTCATCAAGACTTGTCGTGCTTACTAAGAATAGTAGTCCTGCTTGAATGGTATCCTGCTGCCAGAAGTCACGGGACGCAGCATCGTAGAAGGTGAGGGAAAATACAAAATGTGTCACGGCTCGGTGTTCCGTTTTGCATGCGGGCCAACGGACGGCGAAGAAAAAGTAGTGACAAGCTGCGAGTCCGAGCATTTTCTCGCTTTGACCTTTATTGCTTTAGGTGAGTGGTGGTCAGTGGTTGCGCCTTGGCTCGGTCACATGGCCGTTTCTTGCCCGGGGGATACGATGGACGCCACAGTCCATTTATCACCTGAGAAGGAGGTATGCATCTTTGCCCCCGTCCTGACTTGAATTACCATTTGAGTTCCTCTGGCACCAACTGCTTTGGGACAGGTGTTCAGAGACCGCCAATAATGTTGTAATATCAAAGCCATATTTTTCAGGTCAGCTAGTATGAAAGGAGGATGAATTATCCCTGCAGGCTCAATTTTGAAAAAAGATTATGCATATTTATGAAAGCTCTTCAATGATGTTAGGACCATTACTGGCTGTTTCATCCCGGCAGAGGGGTAGTTTTCCTTTTGGCTCAGAGTGATCTCAACCATCCTCCCACTATTTCACTCGCCTCATCATCACCCCCCCCCCCCCCCCCCCCCCCCCCCCCCCCCCCCCGAACAGCCTTTCTGAGAGCTGGTATCTTGGCTTGCTCGCTGGTCAAAAAGGACCAAACATTTTTTCCTACCAGGTGATCACTTTCTCTCAAGTCCTGAAGCGCTTCTTACATTAGACCACCTCTCCCTACCCTTTCTTTCACCTCTTTACCCCTCAATGGACATTTTCATCTTAAGGATGCTTGATGTTTGAGTGACGACGTGTTGGAAATGGTACTTTCATTGTCCCCCAGTGGTGGAAATGGATTCTGAGTAGCGGGGCTGCAATAGAAACACCCTTTGCCGTCTTTCAGAGAGACGTGAGAGTGGGTGGGAAAACGAGGCTCAGCTTCCATTAGCTAATGCCCACTTGTGGCAGCAACCAAAATGAAACATCACCTCAATGTTGGAGATAGATAGAGAGAAAGAGAGAGACCCAACAATTCTTAAGTTGCAAAGCTTTGACCGCAGGCTCGATTGCAGCAGCTCGTACAGAAAGGTGTCTTGGTGAACGCCAGTATTGTTCAAACCCACTTTAAACTGTTTCTGACATCTAAGCTCTTAAATATGTTAATAACACATATACCTCAACTACCACACATATTCACATTGCCAAAGTCAGGTGAAGTAAACTGCAGGCTGAAACTTTATGCTGCAGACTATGCAAGTAGTATATGACCATGTCAGCACCCTCAGGTTAAAATGAATGTCAAATAATATCCTGTGGTTGCTTGACTTCGGTTTGTGCTGCAAGGATTTTTATTCCCTGTATGTTTCTTATTTCTGTGACATAAGCATGGTGGCACAGCCAAGCTTCTAGCATGATGATTTTGGATGTTACTAATGAGTGTCCCATTTAGAATACACATAATTCATTCAACTACTCTTTGTCACATTTCAATTTCTACCCTCTGTTTGTGAAGAAAATAGTCATCACATTGCTATAACATCTGCAATGTATTTAATTACACCGCCGTTTCCTCCACAGGTTCAGGTGCGTCCAGTCACCCCAGTAACCTCCATTTGTCAAGTTAGTTGGTCTCGATTATGCATTTGACATGATTTGTTTTGTTTTCTTTTAGCTTTAATTCTATTCTTTTCCTTTTTTCTGCCTAGCCTTGTATTCCCATCCTCATCTAATCCATCTGGTGTTAATGCTGTGTCATCACAGGAGGCGGAGTTTGAAATGACAGCCTGAAAACATGTCATCACTCAAAGCAGACGTCAACATCTGGCCTAACACTCTGATTTTACTTTTTTTTTTTTTTGGTTTGTTTTTGGTTGTTTGTTTTTGGGGATGTTTGTGTTTGTGTCTTACTGTCATGCTAACGACCCACGACAGCTTTCTGTGTCAATAACGTTCTTCTCTCTCAATAGGGAGAGTCCCAGTGGGGCAAGTGTGCTCGATGACTTCTCATTGGCTTCTGTGTCCATATTCTCTCTATAAGCATGGCCACTGCTTTGAGTGAACAAACTAGCCTAACAAGATCCACTCTTCCATTCCCCCTGTTAAACACACATGCTGCTTATCTAATTATTCACTGTTGGCTTGTGCTTGGGTGATGCCTTCTTACAAGACCGGTGACTAACCTTCAGTCCATCTGATTGACAGGTATGGCTAGCCACCCTCCAATCCCAATCATGGACCTGGCAGACCATCTGGAGCGCCTGAAAGCAAACGACAACCTCAAGTTTTCGCAAGAATATGAGGCAAGTGTCTGCAAAGGCCCGCTGTCAATTCAGCAATTGTGATAAATGTAGTAGCAAGAAGACAACAGTGCAGAATCATGTCCAGTATTACCTGGTAGCATGCACCAGGTGCTCACATAAAGTACGATTTCAAATGACTGTCACTATTAAGTGTGGTGGGCAAAACCCACAGTCTTCCACTTAATGATATTTTCCTGTAAGCCTTAATCCCATCGTTGGATACCCACGCCAACCGCACAGCAGTTCAGGCATGTCAACAATGTGTCAACTGGCTTTGCGGATGACAGCCAAGTAGGGGCAGAGGTCAGGGACTACTGTCTCTCAGACTAACTCGGAGATCTAGTCGGTATGCCTTTTTCACGGCAGGTATTTTGATATGTCATAGCAGGAAATGTACAGGTTCAATTAATAACGTTAACAATGGCTGCATTCCATTTGTAGTTTCAGGGCCCTGACACTGTACCTGCTGGCTCACTGACATGACATACTGAGGCACCTGAATGGAAAACAGGCCTTCAGTGACATTATTAGTAGCACCTGTGCTTTTCCTGCTATGACAAGTCAAGAATGTCTGCTAAATAAATGAATACATAAACTAAAAATAAACTAAACCTACACCCACCTGCAACTGCCAAGCCTTAGCAAAAAACCTGCACAGAGAAAGCGCCTATTTAAAGGTTCATCAGTCTATATACTGGATATTAATATGATGGTAAAAAAGGCAAGATAGCACATATACCAAGTTGTACCCAACAATTCCAATGCTGTTTGATTTCATCACTTCTTAAATTATATATTTGTGTTACTGCAGACTGCTAGGTTGATGATTTTTACCATTTACCAATCATAACAAACCAATTGAAATAGTAGGAATAAAAGTCTGACGTGCTGCAATCAGCCCCTGGAGGCATTAATACACCTTGCAAGACCAAGCTGTTGGATGCAGCAAACAACATACTGAAAAATGCAGTATATAGGAGGAAATTCAGTTTTGTTTATCCTGCAGAACAGCTATGCCATACTGTTTAGCTGTGACTAATACACTACTCGACTCCAGAGATTTCAAAGGCCAGAGTTTACTGACTCTTGTCCGACCAGCTAATCATACCTACGCTTTAGCTGAAGTCTCACTTGGGAATGTATGGCCACTATCAGAATAAAAATGCATCACGGTACAAAGGTGGTAGTTATATTTATGCATCGTGTGATTAGACCTTCAAACGTTGAAGTCCTTAAAATTTAAGGGCCCTCAAAACCCTGTGGGCTGCAGTCAGACAGTGCAAATGTTTCCTTTATATCGGCTTTGCATTGTAGATGAATTTATGCTTGCAGAACACTCATTGAGCCTGAAATACTGTGCGAGCAAGAGGTCCGTTCAGGGGCATTGTGTGAGATGGGAACAGTCACCCTTTCTCTGCCCATTTCTCTCCGCAGGTCTTGCAAGCGCTCCAAAATCTATGAGGTCACCATATGGGTGGCTGCCAAGCTGCCCAATCATTATCGCAGTTTAAGTACATTGAATTCTAATTTCATAGTGCTTATTCCAGAGCAGTGGAAAGCAATTCTGCGAGCACAATGAACTAAAGATTTTTATTATGAGCAATGTTGCAGCCCACTGTTTCAACATATTTTGATAAAATATCAGGCCTAGCCAGTGGTTTGTCTGCTGCATAATGCCCTGAGGTGATTTCTGCTGATAAAGAACTCAGTGCTGAAATGTCTGTATGTCGTATTAACATTGAGCTCATATATTCTTAAATGCATCTTAATGTATTTCCTTCCAAGGCCATAGTACAATCCTGATTCCAAAAAATTGAGATGCTGTGTAAAACATAAATATAACACAATGTGATAAGTTGCTCATCCTTTTTGACATTTATAGCCAGTTATAGACATTATATAAAACAGACATGATATAGACATTTGTTATTTCATGTTTTACCTCATCAGTTTCATTGATTTTTGTAAATATCTGCTAATTCTGAATTTGATGAAAATTGCAAATGATAGCATTCTTTAAAGCAGTATAAAAAAGAATCATAAAGCTATTTTTATGTGTTTACTGCTCCTATAAATTACCCTAAAGAAGTCATAAAAGTATGATCATCTTCAGGTCTATCTAAATATAAGCATGGTCAGTGTGGTAGTGTGTGTTGCACTGTGTTCTATTGCACTTGGGCTTCTGCTACTTTCAGTGGAGATGAACTCATAAAAGTAGTCTGTAGTCATTAAAAAGACAAGCACAATATTTCCCTGTAATGTGAAATGGAATGCTGTCTTTCATGTCTTTATATTTTCCCTTTGTGATATTAGATTTTATAGCTCATTTATCAGTGATGAGGGACCATTATCAATCTCTGCTTTACAAAGCTGAAAGAGGGTTTGGAAATTCTGTTGAACTAGTCTCAGGTGTGGTATTCAAGGCTGTGCCATAAAGTCCCAAAAATCAAATGAGGAAAGCCGATGGAAGACAACCTTTTCCTTTGTGAGCAATTCAGAATGTATCTTTCTATAGGCCTAATCATTTACATGTAGCTGTTATTTCATGCCAAGGACAACACGTAGCTCACATAGTTCTACACAATGAGCTATCCACTTTGAAGTCAAATTTCGATCCACGGAGTGCTCGCTTTCTCTCTCACAGACTAAAAGTGTCAACTTAGATTCAAATGTATGTTGACACCCTATTTTCTCCAAGATACTGAGAGGCCAGTAGAGATTTTACTTAAATTAACTGAGAAGTATAAAAGCCTGGGTTAGACCATTCGCACCTAAATCAGCCATCAGTCAGAGAACAATAATTTCCTTTTGACTCGATAACCTCGAGAACTTTTAGATTAAGAACATGACATACTTCGCGGTCACAACGTAATAGAAGAGCCTTCGCGTTTTGTGTACAGAAAGAGGACATGGTTACTTTAGTATTCAATCGCATGACCTTAAGACAAATTCTTGCATGCTCAAGGGCTGAAGCATGTATTTTCAATATTTTACAACCTCTTTTCATTGCTGTTCTGTGCACATGACAAGTATAAAAATTAAATATACCACACGACATTAGCACAAAACATGGACTTTTAGCCATATGTACCATCAGTGTTGAGACTGAGAGACAGCACGGACACATCAGACACACAAGACTAAATTCATCAGAACTTTCATTTTTATAGACTGCCTTCCTCATAGCCTTGGAAAACAAGAGCTGTCTGAAGACAGACAAGGCTGCATATAGCCTTGTGTTTCAAGCACAGCCTTAAAGAGAGAAATTCAAACATCAGCAGTTTACAGTACAACAGATCAGATTTTCATTTTGGTGAAAGGCATATTTCAGTTAGCTTTCCCATATGGATCTTGCACAAACACCTGAGGGGCAATTGCTCCAGAGTTGAATTCCATCTTACCAATGAACGACTGTTAAATGTTCACAGTGCAACATATTCCGCTGTTAACGATAAATTTTCTTCTACTTCACAGTCCATCGACCCTGGTCAGCAGTTCACATGGGAGCACTCTAACCTGGAGGTCAACAAACCAAAGAACAGATATGCCAACGTGATTGCCTACGACCATTCCAGAGTCTTGCTCTCCGCTATTGACGGTATGCCGCCCACCGACATCTTCCCTCACGACTGCCGCATCGATTCAGCCTGTGCAACTGTATCTTTCAGACCTCAGGAGCACAGCCACACTGTACTTTTAAAATATATTCCTACACTAGCATGTTGGGCTACTTATTTCCTGTCATGCCTCAGGTGCTTGCAAAGAAAGATGTGGTTTTGGCTTTGGCTTTTGCAGCGAGACAGTGCCAAATTTGTATGTTCACAATTTCACTTGAGCCCATGGTGGAACTGACTTGAACCAGTCCAATAAAAGTCTTTGGCAAATTAAAGATGTGTGCACTGTACAGTACAGCTTCTAAGTAATGAAAGGCTGTTTTGAAATGGCTAGTTAAGTGTTGGCTTCTTCACCAGTCTATTGGATTAAACACAATTGCACATACACACAGCTATTAATTAACCATTTCCATTGAGCTGCTCCCATGGAGAGCGAAGGAAGATAAACAAAGTAATAAATGGCTAATGTGACAAAAACAGATAGATAAAGACTTGGAGAGCCCTTTATGTTGTCTCTCTGAAACAACACACAGCTCGAGTGTTGATGGAACTCCATTAGCCAGGCCTATAAACACATCTGCACAACCACATTGGAGCCTTTGTGCTATCGCAAGCGAGTAGTTCTCAGCCAGGGGGACATGAGGGACTTCCTCTTTTCCGTCTCAAGCTTAAACAAAGCCTTTTGGCAAGCAACGCGTCTATTGTTTATTCTGATTGAGTTCTTTGAATAAAAAAGGGATTTGGGATTTGACATCAGAATTTGAAGACAGCCGCAGTACTTTGAGATTTATTGATGTGGGGATGGATCAGGAGAATCTTTGGAATACAGGCGCTGTGAAGCTCAAGTACATCTGTGGACTTTAACTGTCGTGACATCACTGAATTTGCTCCAATTTTGACGACTGACGAGGCACCTCTTGCCAAGTTGCCTGACTGCATAAAACACGCACTTAGCAGGATTAAAGTGGTATCTAAATGAATCCCTCAAACTTTTTCTACCCTCCATGTGCCAAAATTGTACAGTTTCAAATTTCAATTAGTATGTATTAGGTTTTGTTTGCATGAACCCTGCAAATTCCACCAATTCTATGTTCTTTTTTGGCACATTTAACTTATGCAACTTCTGCATTAACAGCTCGCTGTTTTTGTCCATTGTTCTAAATTTAATGTGGAAGCTGTCACAAGCTTGTTCTTATTCAGTGAAGAGCGCTAAACTTGAGTCACTGGCCTCCTCTTCTCCAAAGAGGTCATTTATTAAGAAAGTCTAATCGAAATCTAATGTGACAACTTCATAAATCTGTTCTGCAGTGAGATGCAGGAAAATGTGATTGTGGCATTCTGCTCACGAATGCACAAAGGAAACATGAACACGAAGATTCTACTGCTACTAAGAATCATCATATTTATCATCATTACAACGTTGCCCCCTAAAATATTTCTGTATTTCCTTTGAGATTCCCTTTCTGTGAGGAGTATTGAATAGCACTGTAGCAATGTTTATTTCTCAATAAGCATATTGACAGAGAAAATGGTAGAAATTATACAAATCCTGAGTGACAGAAAGCATGAAGGCAAAATCCATTTGCAAATGTGCGTTAAATAACTTGCCTCATTCTCACTAAACCACAGTAATGTCTCTTTTTGCTTTTCAATTTGAAAACACACTGGGCTTAATTGTATTTATCCCTTGTCCATCATGGAAATGTACAGCTGCCTGGCTGTGTGGACAACTTCAACAGCAAAAGAGAGGGGCGGGGGACAGTTAGAAAAAAAAAAAATGTGCGTTGGTTTTTAAATGTGTTCATATTCCATTTTCTTTCCTTTTTTTCTGTTGAATAAGTTACCTGGGAGTAAAAGGGAGTCTGGGGGAGAGGGGGGAGAGGAAGCAGTCGGAGTGAGGGGATTCTCTGATACGTGGCGTCCATGCAGATGAGACTTATCTTGGTCGACCATGTGTGCACGAAGCCCCTAAACTGCCAGTCCTGAAGCATTGACTAGCTGTCAGCTCTGTCTCTTTCGCCTGGATTCGAAAAGGCTGCTGTGCCTTTCATTTAATATAGGCAAAGGGAGGGAGGAGAGAGAAGGGGGGAAAATTGTTTTGCTAGTTTTTTGTTGGTTTGTTTTTCTCCATGTGAGGTGATAGACTTTTACAGACCCAGCTTTATCTGTAAGTCAGTTGCAGATATGGAAGAGGGACACACAAATGGATTTAAATGTGCTGTTGATAGCAAATAAAAATCCTTGTGGACTCTACCAGTGCTTCCAAATGTGACTGTTTTATGTTATTTTTCAATTTAATACTTAGAGACAACAGGAAGGATAAAGTCACACAGTGTCCTCTTATTTGAGATGACGTCAGATTATCTCCCACATAACTGTGCGGAAAAAATCAAGACTTAGACAAAGCGAGGAAGCAGCAAATGGCATTATTTTATGACAATTATTGTTATTCTCTCACGATCTAAACTTCCCTTCCCCTTGCTACACAGTGTCCCTCTTACGATGCAATCCTTACAGAATTATTTTGCATACCGACTCCCGTGTCACTCGAACCTCGCCTCTTTTTTTAGGTATCCCTGGGAGTGACTACATCAATGCCAACTACATTGATGGCTACCGGAAGCAGAATGCCTACATCGCCACACAAGGATCTCTGCCAGAGACGTTTGGCGAATTCTGGAGGATGATCTGGGAGCAGAGGAGCGCCATCATCGTCATGATGACGAAGCTTGAGGAGAGGTCCAGGGTGAGAGTCAGAAATACAGATGCAGCCACATTCCGGACACTTTAATTATGCACATGCTTTACGAGTGTGTCTGTGGTGTGGCGGCACTTCCAAACTGGTTAGCAACATTGCTCTTTGCAATGATTGCTCATAGTCACTCATGCAAGGTGGAGCCAAATCGCATTCAATCAACACAATTTAATTGCCCGTCTTTAAGAGCCCTTATCCCAATCATTCCGCCAAATTTGTGAAGAACAAAGAGAAATAGCCACCAGCAAAAAAATCAGTCAGCAATCATTCTCTTATTTTGCCCAGTGAAATGTGTACATTTTGAAAACTGTTGTATTTTGTGTCTGTATCCGCCAGTGGGCCGTCAGAATAAGAGTAAGCATAAGAATATGTTAAATCCACTACAAAATGAGTTGGAAAATACCGGATATTGGCAACAATCGTGCATCTTTAATTTGTACATTCTGAAATGCACAACAACAAATCATAAAAACACACAAAAAAAACAGTCTGAGCAAAGTCAGGGAAGTTATTTTCACATGGGCTAAAACTTTCAAAAGTGCAATCTTTAAAGTCAGTCACATCCATTTTTTATTCTTCATTTGACACTGAAAATTTAGAGCCTTCTAACTCTGTTCACCCTCCAGCAGTGACACAATCAGTTTGATGTCCTCGTCCTTCTGATCTGCTGGGTTTTTTTTTTTTGCAACCCTGTTTAATTGGTACAGTATGTTTGTGCTCTGGCCCTCCCCGCAAACATTTGTATTTACTCTCCAGGAGAAGCCAGGTTGCATTCTGTCACCCACTGATATCCTCAATCCCCTCTTTGCAACAACACATCCTGTTGTTGTTTAGTCCTGACTGATTAGTGGCATGGCTTCTTTCATTTGCTTAGCACTGCTGAAGGCACTGGATTGCAATCAGTGATAAAAACACTGCAGAAAGCTACAATGCCCAGCTGTATGCACTCACTACTCCATTAAGGCTGATGTGGTCAAAAGGCACTTTCTCTTCCTCTCTCTCTCTCTCTCTTGCACATCTTACAGTGTTTGAGCACATGAAAGCTTGCAGACTCCATAAGCTACTGACCTTCACACTTGTATGCCTTTTCTAAGAGCCTGGCATAGTGTTAACAGAGGCGCTGACTCAATCCAGAGAGCAGTTTTCACTCAGTATCTGCACAATCTGCACAGCAAATCCATTCCCATGGCTGTTTTTTAAACATTGTGGATGTTTTAAAATGCATGATTCTTCAATTAAATTTGGTCCACGATGTTAGGTGTCTGTTTCACTCCACAGATGCTTTGTGATATAAGAGTGCTTCTTGGCTCTGCAGTAAACGCTTCCTGCGAGACTGATCCTGCCATACAATTATGATGTTTGACATTTGCAGTACATAATGTGCTTTTGTTGTTGCCATCAGCTCCTGCCTTTCATATTAATCAGTCATATCATTCGCTGGGAAGCACTCACGCTTTCTTTCTATGTTTTGCATGTATAAAGCTTGAGTATTTGCAAGTAAACGCTATTATGAATCATTTCATTAGTCCTGATGTCACAATCAGCTTCATTGCTCACGGTGTCAATGCTGGAACAGCTGCTTAGGAAATGAAATTAGTGGATGTTAGTTGTTTGAATATTCCAGCGGTACAACTGGTGTCCAGTTGTCATACTTGTCAACAGTCATAAAGCGCCAGGCAACAGGATTTGTTGAGCACGATGACACTTTGATTGTGTTGAACATACTGCTAAAACTACATCAGTTCTAATGGACAATATGAAGAAAAACAATTGAATTGGAGCTCAGTTATTTCCTCCCCTACACTGATAGTGCTTCTCTTTGTCAGCTATGCAGTAACACTATAATGGAACAGTGTTTTATTGGCTGTTAACCGGGAAACAAAGCTGCACACTCGAATAGCAATAAAGCCGAGCCGGTAATATGACTGGAAACTGGTTACCTTTGTAATTATACAGCATGGCAGGACAATTAATAGCACCGCTGGCTCCAGACAAATATCTCAGGCCATTTCATTGATCATGAAATCAAGCCTAGTCAGCAGGAATTACCATTATTTAACTTTATACTCCAGGGCAGATAGTGTGCATATATTCCTATCCAGACCTTGTCTAATGTGATATTTCTCTCCAACGCAGGTGAAATGTGACCAATACTGGCCAACGAGAGGGACCGAGACATACGGCCTCATCCAAGTGACACTGCTGGACACAGTAGAACTGGCCACATACTGTGTCAGGACATTTGCACTTTTTAAAGTAAGGAGCATTTGTTTCTTTATGTGCTATAGCAGCTACCTAGACCCCACAACAACTGTCAAGTGTTTGATGCGAGTTGCACTGGTCGCTAACCTTTCTCCGCCTCCATATCCAGAATGGCTCCAGCGAGAAGAGAGAGGTGAGGCAGTTCCAGTTCACGGCCTGGCCAGACCACGGGGTGCCAGAGCACCCCACTCCGTTCCTGGCCTTCCTGAGACGGGTGAAAGCTTGCAATCCTCCAGATGCAGGGCCCATGGTGGTACACTGCAGGTAAGAAACAACATGGTTTCACAAAAACATGCTGAAGCATGAAATTGATTTTGTTCTCTCCATTTGCTGTAATGAATATATGAATACATATGACAAGATACAATACATTGATGGTTATTTAGAGGTTTATATGTGAGTCATTTGTGGACTGATCATCGTGATTTTTAAAAGGGATCAGACAAAAACCAAAAGGCAAATTGTTGTTGAATATTTGAATATTTTCTAAGGACTACTGTGGCCCACTGTAAGCCCAAACAAATCAGTCTACTAGCTTCAGAGAAGGCACTTTAAATGTGAGGGTGCTTTCAACATCACAGCACAAAGAGTGCGCCCTCAGCGAACTTAAACATCTCCTCCCACACACTGACACACAAACACACGCAGACCTGTCGCGTTCCTTGCTACACCACTAGCGTGTCGCACATCAGCGGCCCACAAGATGCCTTGGCTTATCCCTTGGGTTATTGCATCTGAAACAAATAACTTTCATGCCAACTTCGCTTCCCTCAGCTACATAAGCGGCCAGACTCCCAGCAGAGAGGCAAAAGGATATAACACAGACTTCTAGCTCCTCTCAACTCAGGAAGTCATGAGAGGCACAGGGGCACAGAGAAAGCCAGCGACTGAAGGCGGGAGAAAACAGCGATAGCGAGTGTAATAGATACAAACTTGTGTCAGAAAGTGACAAAAAAGGGAAGGGGGATTACGGAAGAATTAGAATTACCACATGCTGGAGTTAATTAGAGCTAGTTGCCGAATCACTTCAAATTGAAAATCCTGACTTTTTACAATGAAGCAGAATGCAGGAATTAATGTCACTCTGCAGATGGGAGTTTTTAATTCCTCTGGCTCTCTATCAGATACAGTCATTTCCAAGCTCCAAATCCTTTGAGAGGCGTTTCCACACTTCATGTTTGACCACAGTTTTAAAACAGAGCCATCTTTTATATTTGCAAACTTGCAAAATAACGATAGGAGTGTTTTGTGGTGAGGCGGAGATATGCCGTCTGTTCTGCGGAAGCCGTTTAAGCACATGCAAAAAGGCCTAGATAAAAGCTGAAAGAAAAAAACTTTTGTTGCCTATAATTAACGGTATGATACAGACTCTTGAGTGCTTGATTCATTGGTTGGTGCGCAAAAAAAATTTCAGCTTTCCATGTATGTATCATGTAGACCATAATGGCATAAAAATAAACAGTCACAGGCTCTGGATTTGTTTGAGTGGTGGTGTATGAGGTTGAAGTTAGAACTGTTTAAAATACTCTGCACACTGTTGCCATTACCATGGGATACACAGATCCTGAGACATAACCACCCAATCATTGTATCCGTTACTCCACATAGACAACATAACAAAGAGATTTTTACACTGTAAAACTGAGAACATCCGACAAGTGTCCATTAACTATACCACTGTCTTCAAAAACAATAACAACTGACTCAAACTATTGGAGAATTCCCCAGAATTACTTCCCCTGACTTCCATAACAATTCATTTGATATACACAAGGCTGCATTTTGATGACGCAGATGTCAGGAAGATT
The DNA here is from genome assembly GCF_017976325.1 of Chelmon rostratus. Classification (NCBI taxonomy): domain Eukaryota; kingdom Metazoa; phylum Chordata; class Actinopteri; order Chaetodontiformes; family Chaetodontidae; genus Chelmon; species Chelmon rostratus. The sequence continues at coordinate 8,814,914 of NC_055680.1, read as the reverse complement.
AGTGGTGAACCAGTACTTATTTTGACTTTTCACTTTCGTGTGTGGTGGGACGTGTTCATCTCATGTTACGGTGTTTCCAATTCTTTTCCAGCCTTCATCGTGAAGTTAAATTTTACACAGCCAGCAAGTTAAAAGAAGGGTTTCGTGTACCATTTGTAGTTTTTAGTTGAGATTATCTTAATAAAATCAAATTACTTCAACTTGTCAAAAGGTTCACAATTTCATGTTCATTCATTTTATTCATTTGCAACAGTGACACAATTTTAGTCAGAGCCAGACAATCTCTCACACAGTGCCAGAAAGTTCACGGTTCACTGTTGGCCATGGAACTTTGCGTGCCTGGTTCGACCACAGCAGTATTTACACTAACAATAATAATCTAAATGCATTCATGTGTTTCCACTGCAGAGCTACTCCCCTGACAAGGTGAGATCACAGTGCGTCTTGAGAAACCTGCAGCCCACGGACTCTATAGCATGTTCCCTGCTTTCTTAGTTCCTGCTGTTTTCACTAACCCACAGGTCAGGGACTGTTATGCTCTTCTAGCTAAAGGTCTATCCAGGCGCTGTGAGGTTGCAGAAGAGGTCAAATGGACATGATTGAATGTCATGGAGATCACTGGGCTCTCCCACTGACTTGGAAGGGAAACTTTTGATAGAACAACCCACAGTTTCAAAGGATTCAACTGACCTGGCCATTTCCCCCCTTACTGTGTATTACTGTGGTAGCCAGCATATGATGCAGAATTCAGACTGCTGATCTAACTGCCATCACGTTAGTCGTAAATGTCAAACACAAACAGGAAGCATGCTGGAAGAAACAAAAGCTGCTTATTTACCCATTTTTAGGCATAGTTTTGTGTTTCAAGCAAAAGTAGACAAACAGGAGTGCCCTGTGCAGCTGAGATGAAGCCTTGCTATGCCACAGTTGGGTGTGGTCACAAGCAAAACAGACCACACCTGATCACGCCCAGCTGCGGTCATGGACTGACCAACCCTTTGTGATCAGAGCAGCAATGCTTTTTCTCCATACAAGATTTGGTTGGACTAATTCTTTAACCCTGGCTTCTCCACCATCACCATCGGAAACCTTATACACCACAAAAAGTCTCGCCTCACTGGTCTGTTTAGTACCACGAGGGCATCCAAAACATCCCTGGTGGAAAAACTGAACATGGCCTCCTCATTTCCATCAAGCCATACGCAGTCGCTGTGCTCTTCCAGAAATTATTCTAATGAAGGGAAGGAAAGGGATGACTCAGGAGCGCTGCCGCAAAACTCCACCTCCGTTTCATCATGGCAGAGTTGCGTGCGAGGGAAACAGTCCTGCAGTTGTTGGCATGTCACAATAGACAAGAATCAGCAGCCAACACTCTCCAGTGGTTTGTGATGGCAAGTGGCTAAACCTACAAGCCCAATTAGTGGGCAAAGCATGTTTGAAACAACAATTCCACACATCCTATGTTGGAAATTAATGACTATTTTGATTTACTTTAAACATTTTGAAAAGCATTCGTACTCTCAAAGGATTAAAATTATTCTTGACTCCATTAACAGCAATGCAGTGATCCCAGTGAGTTGGAGTTCATGTGTGTGCGTCCAATCGGCAGTGTAAGGAAATGGTGGCAGGTCAGCTGACGGCAAGAGATTTGGTAACAATACATATGTAATTGCTTTCACTGCTGCTCACGCTTTATCTCGCCGGGACTCATTGCAGCTGTATTTCACTCTGCACTTTCTCTCCCATCCCCTATTCCCTAAACTCCTGGAAAGCATATTAGTCTGACACTTAATGTGTGTCGACGTCCAAAGCAGCTGGTCTTGACTGGCTGAAAAGGCAGTGTCAGGTCATTAGTGCAGTCAGTCCGCCAACTCCCCCTCAACTGCCAAATGTTCCGACGGCTTTCTGCTCCACCTCGCCCCACTACACACACAACGTCACTTGTCGATAAAGGAATGTTGCATATGCTCCTCGCATTTCCTGGTAGTTCATTTAAAGAAATCTGGTCAATGCGTATTCCTGCCGCTCCGTCCTTTATCAAACTAACTTGAGTGCTACACAACTTCAAGATAACTGGCATCATCTCTCCCCGCATAACACAAGCTTACGTCCTGTCTCCTCACCTCCCTCCCCCGATTCTTCATCTTCCTCTGTCTCCGTCTCTCTGGCTCAATGCTGTCACTCTGTCACTAACTCTCTCGCAGGTCATCACTCTCCCACATTCAGGTCCGCACTGTAAAATGTTTTCAGATTGGAAACAGCTGGGGTAAAGGGAGAAATCTCTTCTAGTTCCTGCATCCCCCGCCCAAGGGCTGAGGTGTTCTCAGACCTGGAAGTGATTCATTCTTCAAATATCCCCGAGACACTTTCGCATTTCTTCGCAGCTTGATTCTCCCTTTGACTCAAATGCACATTTCGTAATCGCCCTAGAGCAGCGAAGGGTTTTGTTTAAAAAAAAAAATAAAAAATCAGTCTCATTCAGCCAATGTCAGCCATTTTGAAAATGATCATCAGAGAATTTGTTAAAGCCAATGACTCCCATACGTGTCTTTATTCCATTTGCAGCACAGTTCCAGTGCAGCATGGCACATTAAGCAGACTTGGCCCCCGGGGACTAACTTTACTCCCTCTTGAGTTTTCCTTCTCAACCCTTTCCCCGTTCCTCAGAGCAAATGAAAAACAAATGCTCCATCAGAAGGAGGAGGCACGAGAGCATGGCTCACACCTCGTAGGCATGTCAGCTTAATGGATTGAATAACCTATTTACTTTGGAGTGCCAAGTGCAAGGACTTGTCTTGTCAATGCTATGCTTTGCGGGAGGTGGGAGGAGAGTTAACGAACAAGATTTAACAGCACCCCGTCGCCCCACGGTAAATAAATTGGCATCAGAAAACATCTTCTATGCTGAGGCACATGCTATTAAAACATGTAATGTACAGGAGGGGAGCATTTTTAGATTGTCAGCAGTCTGCAAAAGGGAGGCAAATTTGTGTACTGCATGTCTCAAGCTGGCCTGCAAGAAGAGGTCGAAGAGAAACAGTGAAACATTTTCCCTCTATTTGTCAGAGTGCTTTTTGTCACATGCATTTTTACACACTAATGTAAAACTGTGCCGATGTGAATCTTAATGAAGGGACCTGCCTTTCAGCGCCTCTTCTAAAGCTCTTATGCCATTTGGGTGCACTGTGCTAATCTAATGGCATTAATTGAAGTCAGCTGCACTTCTCAGAAGTTGCCCGACACATTAACAAAGCCCTCAAAAAAATCATACTCTCAAAATTGCGTCTTTGTATCCACACTTGGGTGTGCACTTGTTGTAGTGGCACTTTTTGGAAGCATGAGGTAAAGGTTAAATGTTGCTGTTGCATAAGTGATTAGTCCTGATGGGTTAGAGAGCACAGGTGGTGCAGAGGGGAGAGACTAGATTGCAAAGCCAGCAGGGAGACCGCTGAAGGCCATGGCTGCCTAGCCCTCTTCTCCACACAGTGCCACTTCAGATTTAATTACACTCCAAGCCAAATGCTCTGCCCTACAGCGGCAGACTCATCTACCTCATCACTCTGAGAAAGGAGCCCCTGCACATGTTTTCAAAAGACACGTCTCCTATCAGACTGCCCCTCATTTCCATCACTGGAGATCAAAGACAGTCAGACACATGGTATATGATGCAGAAGTTATGATAAAGAGTTGTATAATTAACATTTCTTGCACAGCTACTACTGAGGATATCCTCCAATATAACACTTGCTTCTTGATCTTGTTTTCGACTGCAGTGCTGGGGTGGGACGCACAGGTTGCTTCATCGTGATTGATGCCATGCTGGAACGTATCAAGCACGAGAAGACTGTGGACATCTACGGGCACGTAACGCTAATGCGTGCCCAGCGCAACTACATGGTGCAGACAGAGGACCAGTATGTCTTCATACATGACGCGCTCCAGGAGGCCGTCAACTGCGGCACCACCGAAGTGCCCGCCAGAAACCTATACGCCTACATCCAGAAACTGACGCAGATAGAGGGTGGAGAGAATGTCACCGGCATGGAACTTGAGTTCAAGGTACAAACTGTTGAGCATTGGGCACAATCGTTTGGATCAGGGATTAAAAATATTAGCAGTGCTCTTGCTTTAGGTTCCAACAGCACCATATGTGTATTGCACATCATACCTGTGAAGTGTACAGCCACTCGTAGAAAGAATTTACAGGCATCCCATTGGCACTGCATGTTCCGAGTCACATGCTGACCCCAGCATCATTGATTGGCCATTCTCCCTCCAACTCTTTTCCAGTTCCCAGTAGGCCCACCAGACAGCGTGGGGCCTGTGGTTTCCTCTCTTTTCCAGTTAGATGACTCGCTTGTGCAACCCAACATAGGATAAATTCTCCCTTTCTGGTTCTCCCTTCCCATAGCTCCCCTTCCCTTAGAAACAGGGGTCTTGGTTTACATGAAAACGCCAAACACAGGTTTTCCCCACCACAGAACAGTTGCCAGAGGGACTTGGGCAATGTTCTTTAAAATGAGAGGCTCACCCAACCTTATTCAGCCCCTAGCAGCCTGTGGTGCCTCTGTATGCGTTGTACTGCCTTGCTTGTCACGCACCTACTTTCTTGCTCTGTGATGGATGCTGATTCCACTAAGAGATGATAAACAGGTTAGATTACACTGCACTTCTGTCCACTCCAAGCTCGCTAGGGTATCCATTTCCCCGTCTTTTCATCATAACATGCTATTTTTTCCCTGCAAAGGCAGGCCGTGATAATAATCACTTTGATGCCATTTCCATACTTTATGGTTACATGAAATAGTATATAGCCAAAGTACACTGTGAGCCATTACGGTGAAGGTTTCATAACCCACGATGTGCAGTTTATTATTTTGCATTCCTTCCTGCTCGCGTGAGAGCAGGAAAGAATCCAAAGGCATGCAATTGTTCATACTACTCGGATCTTTATCATGTACAGTCCACCTTGAGTGTCAAACGCAGTCAGTCGCCAGGGAGATAAACACCAGAATGTCAGTGCTCCTTACCTGGCACCAGTACGCTCAAAGCTATCTCTTTCTCTCTGTCTCCATGCAGCGTCTAGCTAACACTAAAGCCCATACATCACGATTCATCAGTGCCAATCTCCCCTGCAACAAGTTCAAGAACCGCCTTGTTAACATAATGCCATACGAGTCCACACGAGTGTGTCTTCAGCCCATTCGAGGAGTTGAGGGCTCTGACTACATCAATGCCAGTTTCATTGATGGGTACAGGTAAGTGCTAACGTACTCTGACACCCATTGCCAGTCAGATGGCCAGTACGTAAATTCCTTAGAATTAAAAATGGCTGGGCATTTTATAGAAGCAGCTACATTTTTGAAATATGAATTTAATATCAACTGGGAAGAGTCAGCAAATGTAAACATATAAGAGCCATTGGCATGTTTTGGTCATCTTCAAACCAGTCACGGGGAAAGTTCTTATGTATCTCCATGCCGATTGTATCACACCTTTTCCATCATGTGATTTATGCATTCCCACAGGCAACAGAAAGCCTATATTGCCACGCAGGGACCACTGGCAGAGACTACAGAGGACTTCTGGAGAATGCTCTGGGAGCACAATTCTACCATTGTCGTTATGCTCACCAAGCTTAGAGAAATGGGCAGGGTATGCATCTGCTTATTTTCTTCCATTGGTTTTGGCACATTGACCTCTTCGTTCTGGCTACAGAACACAAGAGGACACATTACGAAACAGCTTATATGAAATACCATGAATGAATTCAGCCACGACAATCCAAGCTTTCGAGCAGTTGATACAGTATGAACTGAGTGAAAAAATTCTGGGAATGAACACAATGGAGCTAGTGTATGAAGAGAATGTTGTGGCTCATTGTGGTGTTCTATTTTTCACTCCCTACAGGAAAAATGCCACCAGTACTGGCCAGCAGAGAGGTCAGCCAGATACCAGTACTTTGTGGTGGACCCCATGGCCGAGTATAACATGCCCCAGTATATCCTGAGAGAGTTCAAAGTGACTGATGCCAGGGTAAGCAGACAATGTTTCATAGAACAAAGTTAAAAGATCAAAATTTGACATTGTGGGAAAGGAATTCTAACTCCAGTGGTATTGTTTACACTGTTTTTGAGTCTGGGTTGTAGTCTCACCATGGCTCATTGTGAATGGAATAACCAGGGGTTTTTACCAATGAAATAATTATAGTTTTCAACTTTCTTTTAATACATTTTACATTTTTGAAGTTCCATCTGCATGATTTTATTTACCAAGGAAGAAGATTTGAACTATCGTGTTGAACAAGCTGGATGGTGAACGGATTTAACATCTCAGCAGTCATTAGCTGATATTTTTGGCATTGTGTCAAGTATTTGTTTATACCAAACTATGGCCTTAAGTATAACATAAGCATAAATATATATATATTTGTGGAAATTATGACACATGTCAATGTGTAAAAACAAATGTGGTGCCGGCAGCACTGAGCTGCCAGAGTTTTTAATTCCATCAAAGGCTTACACAGATAAATGGTGCAGGCTCACTTCTTTGTAGTGCATGTTACACTGTGTCTTCAATGGGATTGCTCTTCTTATCAAGGGGATACAATATCACTTAAGTAATGCACACCCTCAATGTCGATTCTCCAAGCATCCTGTTGAGGGTAGCACATCAAAGGAATTAGCATCTTTAGTGTTCATGTTTAATGCATTCAGGTAAAATGGCAGGCATCTTTAATAACAAAAAATGATGCTTTAAACTTGGTGCCTCTGCTCGATTTTTTTCAAGAACACCACCTTGCAATGTAAAAGCCCGCAAAGGCGTGGGCCAGTATGATGGAGATGGTCATGGAACTGGCATGGGTTGGCTGTCTGCAAAAAGCTTCAGACTGGCCTCCCAGTTTCACTTCATCAGTTTTTCTTTGTTATTTTTCCTTATTTTTGACTGATGTTCCATTTAAAGAGTGGGCTCTGAACCTCCTTTCTCTCTTCCCATCCTCTGTTGGCAGGATGGACAGTCACGGACAGTAAGGCAGTTTCAGTTCACAGACTGGCCTGAACAAGGAGTGCCAAAATCAGGAGAGGGCTTCATCGATTTCATCGGCCAAGTACATAAAACAAAAGAGCAGTTCGGCCAAGATGGGCCTATCTCGGTCCACTGTAGGTACGTGACCAAACAGCATAACCACCAAACTATATCACTTGCATTTTGTATAAAATGAAACTCAACGCAAACATTTCCTGAGCTACAAATACTGTGTATCGACACAAATATTCAATTAGCACCATGGTGTTTGGATTTCGAACAAACTTTTTCTATATTTATGTGGTTTCTCTGGCCTCACCGCTGACCTCTTTGCCCTCTCTTGCACAGCGCGGGTGTTGGTAGAACTGGTGTCTTCATCACCCTCAGCATTGTCTTGGAACGAATGAGATATGAGGGCGTAGTAGACATCTTTCAGACAGTGAAAATGTTACGGACACAGAGACCAGCAATGGTGCAGACAGAGGTGAGGTGTTACTTTCCCCCTTTCTTCTTTCCCGCTACATTTGGAAACAAAACGTAACTCACAAACTGTACAGAGGGAGTAATGCAGCTACTTTAGGGTTTGTGACACTGCAGACAACACATGAAATCGGTTACTGTGTTACCAATTTGATAGTAGATTCAAGTAGCCTAATAAAAGGGCTGATACCAAGTATCGTCTTGAGGCAAACAGATTGACAAATGCAGGCTTTTGTGAAAGACTGTGATTGATTTAGTAACTGAACCAATCTATAGTAGCCTTGACTGCAAATTTATTTCATCAATTCAGAACAACTGGCAACTATGTCCTCACACACTGACTATGCCTGTATCATCTTCAAGTTGTGAAAATGCAGTTCTGTGCAGAAAGAATACAAAAAGATTTTTTTTCTTCAATGGAAAAGGCAGCTAACAATGGATTCTCGGTTATGACAGTAGTCATGATAGAAGCACAACGTACCAGAAATGGTACAAAAGATGCCTACGAGGGAGTGTGAGCTTAAGTTTTCTCTCTCTGTTTCCAGGATCAATACCAGTTCTGCTACAGAGCTGGCTTGGAGTACCTGGGAAGCTTTGATCACTATGCAACGTAAAAGACCCAGTATTGGAAGAAAAAAGCAGAGGGCCCTTTGGAAAGAAAACCCAGTGAGCCTCTCTTCTGAGCCATAAATTCCTGCTTGAGAAAGTACTCCTTAACTCCTTGCTAACAACTCATTAAGTGTTGGATGTGCGACATGACTTGTCAAAAAATGAAAAAGATGATTCCCGGAGGACCAAGTATTTCCCAACCACAATAAAACCTCGCCTTGACACAGAGTGAGGGAATCCTGACTGTTGAAGCATCGTACGGAATTACCTTTTCTTTTGCTTCAAGGATTCATTTTGGGGCTCATAAAACTGAACGAAACCAACACAACAAGAAAGTAAATGAACAATAATGACATCGTCAGAAATGCATCAGTGATTATGAACCATTACGAGAGGCATTGGAGGCACACAGAATTGCGGGGGGAAAAAAACTCGATGCACATTGTAAAGAAAAAAAATTCTGTTTCACAATCAAGTACACACTGACAACCCATCGAAAAGAAGACAATGCTTGGTCCACAACAGCAGGACAGACTTAAAGTAATAACGAATAAATACCCCTTTTCCTGTCACAATGTTCATCATCTAAATTTTGGGAGAGGGTAAAGTTCAAAATGATCTATGAAATAAATAAAAATTATTGATTTAGTTTTTTAGTACTTTATTATACAGCTGATGTGCTTTTTTTGAACTGTGTGAATTTCCTTTTTTTACACAAATTTATCGCTTGGAAAGAAGTGATAAAAACGTATTTACGTAAATGTTAATTTTTTTTAAGCTGTAGAACTGTTCTGACGTATGTGCTATTTTGCAGAGAATCTCTTTGCTTTTTTGAAATTTTGTTTCTATCCCCCTCCCCCCCCCCCTCTCATTTTGTTGCACTTAGTGCACAGAACAGAATTCACACTACCAAAATGTAACTTTGTTCAAGAGTTTTTTTTTTTGTTGTTGTTTTTGTTTTTTTGGTCTTGAATTTGTTTCTGTTCTTGTTTTTGTCCATGATCACATACATGGTAACTTAATTACTCCCATAAGATAAACTGGGGCTTTGTGGAATCAACAGGGATGAGCAAAGTATGAAGTTGCTGCTACCGATTATCTTAGTTCTTCCATGTTAGAAGGGTGATGAGAGAGAACCTGATGAATTGGATAAGATATATGAATATAGAAATATATACTCCAGATTGTCAAATATATAAGAAAGATATATTAAAGTATAAATATAACATTCTAAATATATTGATAAAGTTTATGAGGAAACGGTATTTGAAATGGATCGTCTATGAAAGCAATCCAAATTGAGTTGTGTGCTATGGGGGAAATGAAAAGAGATTTTTCACTGGAATGCACATCAGTAGGACAAAATTGTATTCTGATTCAGTGCATCTTTTCTTGTGCAATAAATATGTGTGTTTTTAGATAGGGTTTTATGTGGACATGTCATTCGCTCATGACATTGTTGTTTCCCCCCGCAAGTGAGGTGTGGGAGTGGGAATGTCAGATGCCAGTCAAAGCGTCGCTGGTGCATTTTTCAAGCTCTCACACAGTCTGTAATTAGAGGCAGAGGGGTCACGCAGCCGCAATCACCGCTCCACACAATAGGGCAAGGTACAAAGACGTCACTTTCTTGTGGTTCTTTAAAGCATTCAATGGTAACGACTTTTTTTTTCGTTTTGCATTTAGAGTGCCTTATATTTATGCCTGTTTTTATAATGTTTCATTTAACATATTAATGTATATCCTTTGAGTAACCTAGGCATTTAGTATAAATGTAATTGTATAGTTTATTTACCTTTAGTATTCATTTGTCACAAGATGAGATTATATATGCAAATAAGAACATTTCAAAGCTCATACTTTTCATTTTCAGTGGCCTTACTGTGGCTGAGTGAATTAGAATAAAAAAGTTTATGCGTCACTGAACTCTGCAGACAACAGTGAAGAACACACAATAGTCACAAGACATATATTTTCAAAATTCAGATATAAAGTCAGGGTTGAGATGCAGAATTCTGGTCTCAGAACTAAACGAGACGACGGCCCAACGTAGAGTTAATGAGCTTTTTACGGATCGTCACTACGGTCACATCTTACAGTAGTTGTTCTTTTGTTCTGTTTTTTAAAACACGGTTCGTCAAACTGAAATTCGGTCAAAAAGAATGCCTAATGCACAGGTCGTCACCGAAGGGTTCATGCCTTAGGTTTGAATTACAGACTTCACACGTGTCATGACAGTGAGCAGATATGGAGACATACAATCTCCAGCAAAATCACTTCTGTTATCCTGACAATCCTGAAACGGTGTGTCACGTCCTTTTTTTTCTTTTTCCAACATCACACTTAGAGACTGGGGGTTTAGCTTGTTTACAGTTCGGTCTTTACGTTGAGCAGCATCTTTAACTTCTCCATACCCTCTTTGATGGCTTTGTGGATGTGCATTCCAGGTGCTTTCTTTCCCTTGTTAACTCAAGCAGCTACGTGTTTTATTTCTGTCGACTGCTTACCTGATTACTTTTGCCATAATTTTGAGATATAAAAGTGCTATTATTTAACCTCACGGTGGCTAATGTTATGTTGTGTTCAAGTCTCAAGACATGTTTATTTTCTCATCTCAGTTTTTTTAATTTTTTTTTTTTTGATTGATTTTTCATATGCATGGTGAAACATTGCAGAATGGCCAAAGCTGGCCTGGTAGGAAGATTTGCACTTTCTCTATCTTTGTACTATGCACTGCCCTATTGATTCTAAACCCAATAATATATTACTTGAACCCATCTATAAAAAATCTCCTTAAACGTTCACTTTGTGTGTATGTAAATAACACAAAAAAGGTATCAACTCTTGAAAAAGACAAAAAAAAAAAAAGTTTGTGGCGAAAAAGAGCATCCATTCTGATGCCATGGTTACTCCAGCAGATGACTTCAGAAGAATCTGTCCCCCAACCATCTGTTCTTGTGGCTTTGCCATTCAAGCTTGGAGTGTCATTAACAGAAATAAACGTTGTGTTCTCTGCTCTCTCTATCTATCTCTCGTCTGGATGCATAGACTGAAAATTAAATAATGAAATTGTAAAAAAAAATGGCTTGTTAAAAAGATCATACAATTACCTCTGATTAGTTGTAAGCGTAAACTGTTTCTTTTTCTGAATGAAAGGAGTGCTTTTTATTTTCTTACTTAGGTTACATTGGTGGCGAAAGAAGTCTGTATGAAAATCAGTTCTTTGCTGACACAAGTTCCATTTGTTATAAATGAATTCTATTAAAAAATGTCAGTGTTATGCATTGGCGTTTCACTTGTCTCCCTCCACCACACTTTGACTGGAAAAGACTGATGGAGCTATTTTACCCCCTACTGGTCTGGGTCCAGCATATTATCCGCAGCTCTCTCACGAAAGGGGAAACTGAACCTCACCACATTTGAATAGATTTCCATCGCTATGGTTTCTCTGTCACTGATGTCAGCTACGATGAGTCATCAGGGGAACCTTTGACAGATGAAGGGCAATGTTTTCAAAGCTGCCTTGTTTTTAACAGATTTTGTCCACCCAACAGACGAAGGGGTGTCGTACTGAAACACAGAATTTAAACCACACCTGCATTACACTAAATGCCACTGCACCACTTAAGCACTGTACGTTGTTTTGTTTTGTTTTGTTTTTTTGCTGCTGCTTCTTCCTGCTTCTCATTTATTGTAGTTGTAGTGTGCTGGGGGTTGTCATAGCTTGCCTGATCCATAGAGACTCATACAAATGGAAAGCTAAATGTATACTAATTAGACTAATGTATAATGAATCCTTGTATTATTAATGAATGATGATTTACAGTAAATACCAATTTATATAGTGATACATATTAATATATTAATATATACCGTATGTACTGTTCATCTGTTGGTAGTGGCGCTTTTAATTTTTAATTTGTATGCATTTAGACATTTACTCAAGGCAAAGATGCTCTACTACAACAAGATTACCCATTATGAGATGCACCAGCTGCAGGAAGTGCTATACACTTCCTGCATTCTAAGGGCGCAGTCGCCTCTTGGGCATTTTTAACACTAACACACTTGCATTGCTGATGGACTATTGCTTGTCCGTGGCAAAACAATACAACACTGCATACAGTACAAATTTAATGTTTACACCTCATTCAACAAATCTGGATTTTTTTTTTTCATGCATCTTACAGAACAGAATACTAGTTTTAATCAATATACTTCATGACAAAGGCTGTTTAAAGATTCACTTTTCAGTTGTGCTTTACTTATATTCCCAAAGCATATTTTCACTCTTGTACTGTATGTATGTATGGTCATACTGTAACTGCATGGATCATGTGTTGGACCCTGAACGTTGTGACCCACACAGCACTGCTGCACCTGAATGTATACTGATGGAGGGCTGGAGCGGCTTCAGAATGTCCTGCTTACGCTACTGGCACTAAAATAACAAAAGGATTAAATGGCGCTTTAGATAAGTAAGGATCTAATGCACTGCTTGTATTACTGATAACAATTGCAACTCTTTCACAAACACATTGTTCCTCTTACAGGCAGGACAATTACTCCACAAGGGTAAAACTTTAAGCGTAACTGCAAATAACTTTGTATGGAAATCTTTATTCATCACATAAAAACTACCTGCGCAATTTTTTTATTTCCTAAAAACTTTTTACTGAGTATTCCAAAATGTATGCATTAAAAGTCAAGGCCATGGAATATACAGTGGCCAGACTCAGTGACTGTATATAGAGGAAAACAAAACATCTTGGCTCGATGCAGTGCAGGTCATAACTCTCACTCTCTGCATGTTAGTGGACGGGACATGGGCCAAACAAACAAATCAAAGAACACATCTGTCATTAGAGGTCGTTCGCATCCCACTGGTATTTAAGTGTTAATTTATCTGATAAGTTTGGTTTTAATTCTTTATTTTATGGTATAAAAAGGGGGTGCAACTTCATGAATGACAACGAAGGCTCACTTGCGATTGAGTCGGGCAGGTGTATGGGCAGGACCTTGATACCATGGCTCCACACCCCAATCACTGCTGCACAGGCTCTAGCTCCAAATGAAGTCACCAGCAAGATGGCAGCACCTGTATCTGGGATATTTCTGCTTCATTTTCGTACAACGGGAGGTAGAGGAGACATGTCGTCCATCTTTATATCCAGTCATTAGCCGGGATAGACAGACGGGGTACTTTAAAATATTAATTCTACATTGTCTGTGATCATGATATATTCATACTCATTCTTCGCCAGAGGTTACTGCACACCGGCTGACCGGATCATACATTCAGTAAAAATCATTAGGTGTCACTTCGCTGATTGACACAATCTATTCACAGTGTGGCTCATGCTATATTTCTGTCAACAGCTCAAACCTACAGAAGCACAACAAAGTGGCAATAACCTGAAGCAGGAAAACGACAAGAACAAAATAAAAATGATTTCTTTAAAAACTGTTAAAAGTGCTTGACAGCTGGGGAACACTTTGGAAGTCGATAACTGCTTGCCTGGAGAAGTTGCTCAGAATTCAGAAAACCATCCATGCACCCAATTAGAAAACACCACGCCGCATGATAACAAATGGCAGATGCTGTTTTGATGTACAACCAGCTTTGCAAAATGTTCGTCCACAGTGGCAGATCATAGCAGTGATGAAATGTCATAAATAGCAAGCGGTATCTGTCTGGGACAGAAAAAATATTGTTGTGGAGATTATTTGTCAAAAGCAATGACATACTGCAAGAACTACAGAGATCTGTTTACTGCTGTTTGTTTTTCACACCTCAAACTGAACTTTGTATGGTCTGCCAGTGTTCATGATAAGCTGTGTACTGATGTTTGATGTTTTTGCTGTTATTAGGCAAACTATATCAAGGCCCATCCATTTCGTCCACATTTGCCCTCCCACACCTATATGTGTTTCGGATATGACTCCCCAGACCAAGACGCCGCTGAGATTTCAGTCAGCAAAATGGAAGCTGGACGCGGCAGACTGCTCTGAACGCTTGAGTATCATATTACCGCGCACGCAGAATTGCATATGACATGAAGGAAAATGTTCACAGATTGCTGCACGGCAAGACCAATTATTGCTTCATCTTGTTTCTGACAATTTGATGGAAATTGGCCGAAATGAATTCCTAAAATTTCTTGAGCAATCATTCCAGTGCAGATGTCGGCTTCACACCAGACAGGAGCACAACAAAATAAGGAACTCCTCTCTGTCATCAGCGTTTATTTTTCACCGGAGACTGCACTTCAGATGTGTCAAGCAGATGTTCTGTCTTCGTCTCTCAGCAGTTTTTGCAGAATTTTAAAACCAACCAGCCAGTCACAACACTGTGCACAAGTAATTTCTCATTTACCCCCCTCCCCCCCTTAAAAAAACGACAGCTTGCCTCACTCCCCCTGTGCTTTGTTTTCGACAACTTGATGAAACATGCGGAAAGGAAGGCTCGGGAGCAGTGCAGCTTTGTTATCAACAGGAGTGAGCGGGATTCAAGAATGAGACATTGCTTTTTATTCTCTCAATTTTGAAAGAGGGGAAAAAACCTTCTGTACCCTTTTCTACTGCAGCTAAAATAATTACATAACTACGTATTCAAAGAGTTCAATTACATTGGCAGGTTGCTTTGATCGAGCAGTCTGACACTCGCAGCATCCACCACCCACTGCGTTCTTGATGCTCCGTTCCTGTGTTTATAAACAATCACCTGTTACCACTTCCCCAACTCATCAACATTTTCATTTTCACTAATAAGACACTGCTGGCAGTTATGTTCTGCATGCATCCATCTTTATATCCACACTGCTGCAAAGTCTTTAATTATAGTTAATGCTGCAGGTGCACAAAGCTTTTCAAGGAAATTAAGTGTGATTGTCTGATTGATTTAAGAGACCTCTTGTTGTCAAATGTAAGACATGGCTACTTGTGTGTATGGGTGGAAATCTTTGGGAATCTGACAATTCGATTCCTTAGTTCACTCCAATTACAATAAAACAGTACGTACAGTAAAGTTAGCTAATTACTCTGTCCGTATGTGAATGCTTTCGTGTAAGTTACTGACCACCTCCATGTGCTAAGCAACACTGTCTTATAGCAGTTTGTGAAGTTGTGTAATTTAATCTATAGGATTCGTTCACATGGATATGAATGTTAATTTTTTTTTTTTTTTAACTCAGCACAACTTTCAAACTAACATATTTCAGTTGTAAGTATATTCTATATCATGCCTGCACCACATCCACTGTCACTCAATGATCAATTTAGCAAGTTGGACTTTCAAATAAAGCCTGCTGAAAGACAATTCAGGCGACAGTTACAGTGGTTACAAAATCTACATAGTAAGGTTTGGTCAAAGATCATTGTTAAAGTAGAGTTGAGTTAAAGTAACTACTTCCTTAAAACAATCAACACTGACTGGAACCGACTCAGTATTAAGCATCGACAAAATACTTAACTTTCTTCTTGCAGCAAATTTATTTAGCAAAAGTTATAAAATCTAAAATGTGTCCAGATGCTCATGTTCTTCTTGTTGCTGCACGGTGCTGGTTTAGCTCTGTCGTTTGTGTTCTCTCAACACATTATCAATGACGTACAAAAAAATATTTCTAGAATCTGAATTGACTCAGACCCGTGGGAGATCAGAATCATGACTCAACACCTTATCTCATTCATAACCTCTTCCTCAGATTTAGTATCAAACACACTTCCGGCAAATGTTGTAAAATGATCTTCCTGCAATCCTTTGATGTAACATCTTTTGAAATTCTTAGACCACAGGAGAGGTCCTTGTTTCATCTTTAAGGCCCTTTTACTCCATTCTTTAAATAGCTTCTTCCACACCCCAAAAATAACTAAACAGAATGATCACAGCGAATATAGTGGAAAGCAGCACAGCTTCCCACCGTGTAATTCGGACTAAAATTCAGACACTTGCATCACCATGACATTTTCAGGTGCAGTGGAACACAAAAATTGCCTTAATTACCAGTTCTGTGTCATCTTTAATAAATTCTGTATTGTGTCAGTTTATAAAGCCAAGTGGCAAACCTTAGCAGTCATTCCACAGACGTGTTAAGGCCAGAGCCCGCACCCTTGTCACCAATTCACTGTCACAGCTGGCTGCCAGAAAGCTAATATTAAACTTGAGATCGAAGCAGCTGAGTAAACAGACCTCGCACTTCCCGGATTCTTGGCTTGACTGGACTAAAGGCACAATGCAGAACAAGTGGAGCGATTGTGTGCTGCAAATTAAATGGACAGCTCTGGGTCTGCGAACAACACAACCCGGGGGCCTGATGCCGACAGAGCGGTGAAGGCTGTTGTGCGGCAGAGAGACAGGCACCATGCCCTGCAGCGGGCTGATGATGATGATCCATATGGGGATCTTCAATCGAGCGGGCTCCCAGTTCAACGATGACGAACCCAGATAAGAGCTGACACTGCTGCCAACGCTACATTGACTTTGTCTGCACATCACATTAGAGCTACTTCAGAGGCAAAGGGAGGGTTTGACCTTTAAATACTACTGCAACAGCACAGGGAAGGAAATGAAGACAAACACAAAAGGCTGTTAAAGGAATGCAGTTATCAGCGTGATTGCATGTTTTTGTTTGTCTTTGAAGTGTCCTTTATTGCTAGCTAGCTTGGAGAAAATGAGTCGAGGGAGGGGTTTCTTCAACCAACTGACCGAGTAAAACAAGAGGGAGAGAGAAAAAATAGGGGGATAATAACTGACGAGAATGGAGAGGGATAGGGCAGAGACGACTTCAGCGACTGGAGAGAGATAGTGAGAGAGGGCTCGGGATGAATCCAGCATGAGCCAACGGTTGCCGCAGTGTGAAAACCTCTGAAGGTTAATTTCTCCAGCTCAGCATCTTGCCAATATCCCTGTGATCAGAACCTCTATAGGCCAGCCATCTGCTTCCCCTTCTCTCTCTGCCGCTGCACTCCTCATTCCTAGTTGGCTTCATCTGGGAGTGGACATGCATCAGGGCACTTTTAGGAGATGGGGGGCTGGGTGTTGGCATTCAGGCTTGTTCCAAAAGCTCTAGTTTCTAGTTAGATAATGAGATGATATTTTTAAGTTTGATGTTTTGGTGAAAATGCAAACTTAATCAATGGATATATGAAAACAGGCAGATTACCATAAGCAACACAAGCAATCTGACAATCAATCTGGCTAATCAAGACTAATTCTTGACTTAATCTAAGAGGTCAGGTGATGTAGTAAATCAGGACATTTGTTTTAATTACAATAAATACGTTTGCTGTCCCATTTAAAAACATAACCTGGTGCCCATGGTATACAGTACATCTCCCAGTGTGAGTTCGTCTTGGGCTGCAACCAAAGATTTTTTTCCATAACTGATTGCTCGAACAAATGTTTTCCTCAATTAATCGATTAACTGTTTGGTCAAATGGTCAGTAAATAGGGAAAAAATGCCTAAACATGCTGACATATTCACAGTGCAAAACCCAAAGCACGTTCAGTTCACTATTATAAAAGTAAACCAGAAAATATTCATATTTGAGAAGCTGGAGCCAGAGAACGTTTGCCATTTATGCATTAAAAATGACTCAAATAACTAATCAGTTATTAGAATAGTTGCCGATTCATTTTCTGTTGATTGACAAATTGTTTGCGCTGTAGTTATGTTGCTTAAAAAGCATTCATCACCTCCGAATTGACTTAATATTTTCCTTCTAGAAGTGAAACTGTATGTAAATTCAAGTGCATTAAATGGTGAGCTGGGAGTTATTTCCCAATATGACCGAAATTCAAACCGTTGGCATCACCAGTGACTTTTTAGACCTGACAAACAAAAGAAATGTATACAATATACAGGCTGGCTGAAGCCAATTGGAAGTTCACAGCAAACATCAATTATCCTGTCAAGCTAAAAAAAAAAAAAAAAAAAAAAAAAAAAAAAAAAAGCACAGGAAATATAATTTACGAGCTACGCACCTGACAGGTTTTTGTTGCAACCTAAAGCAATAATACACCTTCACTTTGGTGCTCAGCTGCAATCTTTTCATTTGCTGCCACTTCACCAATGGGATAAGTACGAAGGGTATATTTTTTGTGACCTCAGAGGATACAGTGTCAATTATTCTGGGTATGGCTGTGTGGAGGACTTCATTCCCTAATCAAAATAAATGGCCAGGGCAGCAAAAAGTGAATGGAACTAAGCCCCCAATACTCCTAGGAGACAGGAGGGGGGTTCGGGCCACAAACAAATCCATTACCACAAGGTAAATAGGACGCATCAGCACTCTTGGCCCATTTGAATGGTTCTCGCCCCGTGACCACCCCTGCACAGGATTCTTCCATTTTAGACGCAGGAGCTGATAGCAAGAGCTCCTTTTTTTTTTTTTTCCTTGCACACCACCCTGCAGTCAATCTTACATAATACATTCTGATGATAAAACTCTTCCGCATATGGCAGCTCCGCTAACTGAAAGTGGCTGTGACTAACTCACTGTAATGGGAAAATTCAGCTTCCTGCATATAATGGGTAGAACGAGGAGGAAGTGTAAGTTCAAACTTTAATGCAATGCTGTAGTCTAATGTGGTCTTATAGAGGGGTTGGAGGTGGTGGTGGGGATGTAATTAAAATGAGCTGTCATGAAATTAAATGTTTTTTTTTCCTTCCCCCCCTTATTTTTGCTTCACCAGCTGGGAGTCATTTCACTGTCAGGGTGCATATAATTTTCAGCTGATAGTGGAGACATTTCTGCTCTCAGGCACAATTTCTTTTTCTTCACAGCAAGAGGGCTTTTAGGGGGCTTCTTATACACAGGCATGGCTTTCATATTGTCCATCTTCATTCTAATGTCTTGCTCACAATAGTTTTGCTTTTGACATTCGATAAAAAGTCTATCAGGGAAAACATGAAGCTGCCATGTTCTGCAGAGTTAGGCAGAGATATGAGCAACCACAGAAGCTAAGAAAAAGGCACCTATAGGGAATAAGAAGCATTCTGGGATGGAACCGCCATTTTTGAAGGACAGCATACAGGCTGTCATTATCTGTTACTGTCATCGGTCATCTGTCATCATTCATCAGAAATGCATAAAGTATGCAAAAAAGAGCTCTTATCAGAGGCAAAGGAGTAATAAATTACAAATTGAAATTACTTACTGAATGATAGTCATGCCAAGATCAAAAAAACTTTCATTTTATGCAACTTCTCATTGTGCAACACCTGACATGTTATGGCTTACAGAAAAAGTAAAATGTCTAATTTTATCAACCAACCTAACTTACTTGGATGCATGGTGACGGTTGGTATCCTCTAACAATGACCGATTTGCTGGCCATTCAACTAAAGGTTGTAGAAACTTAGTCACAGGGAATAAGTAAGAATTGTCAGGTCTCTGGGTCTATTTTACGTAAGTTTTGACAATTTCAGTTCCATGTCTTACCTCATAATTAAAACATTCATTTACTTTATTTTTCACACTTAACCAATTCTGAGCTCTTTCAATAGTGAACAATCTGCACTCAATTTAATGTCTTGCTTCAAGAGGACTACTGAGTCAACCTTTCATCTGTTGCGAATGCTTTCACAGTTCTTTTGCCTGACACCAGGGAGGTTGTTAAAGCATATCCACTATTGAAGGCCAAGGCTAAGAGTCGCCGGCCTTCAGCACAGTCGGTGGCAGATTCCATTTTCTGTGCTAGGCAGGGATTCTTACCTGAAGCTACTGGAGCATAGAAATTGTTGTCATTTAAAAAACATTTAGTAGCACCGCTATCTGCTAGCCTATGGTTTAGATGCGGGGTGATCAATGTATTGTGACATCAAAAGTGGGAACTCATTAAGTCAATGGTAATGAGTGTGAGGGATCCTGCTTGATTTTGTGGTTGACCATGAAGATTTGTGTCCAGAGTGTTCTCAGTAACAGCATTACAGCCTTTGGCAGAAACTAGGAAATGCATGGTGTTTTTTAAGCCACAAAGCTACAAACAGACAGACAAACACATCCAATCAAACAATCGATTCAGTATAGAAATACTTAACAGCCTCAAAAAACTGTTACCTTGAAATAAGCTTTTCTTTTCCTCATGTAATATATTAGAATAGTCCTGAACACATTCCCAAGAGAGCAAGTAAAGCAGAAAAGAGGGAATGGTTGACTGCTACTGCTCAGGGCCATACAAGAGCATTTAACTAGCAGAGATTAACTACTGTATTCCCACTGGTGGCCTAGATGTCCTAGTGTACTGCCTCAGGGAGGAGAGATACCAGACAGGGAGCAGTGGAGGGGTAAAAAAAAAAAAAAGAGGTGGGGGTGGAGTGCCCATGTAGCGCTGACAGCTTTGGTCACTCGAGAGCATGGAGTGACAGGTGATACAAAACAAAAACAGCCTCCCCACTGCCGTCGTTTTCAGTATTTGAGTCGTACTGGAAGGTTGTGATTGCTTTGTCATGTTGACTTTCACATGAAATTATAACCAAAATGATGACTGAATCCAATCATGGCAGGTAACAACGGTGTGTATTAAGAAAAAAATAAAAATGGTTGTACTCTGATTTATCCTGGACGCTCCAACATGACTTCTATTTTTAACACAAACATTCAAAACGGCGGCACAGCAGCTGTGTGTGCTAGTCAATTTGTTCCCTGCTGAAATCTGCCTCTCATTTTCCACACTGTCTTGATATGTACCATCTCTTGACATGGCAGCAATCATTCTAACTCCAAGGGACGCATTTTGTGGAACTTCCCCCAATTGCTTCCGATGCATCTGTGACATTTTCTCAGGGCTATTGCTTGTTAGCGTTCATAACATCACAGCCATACCTACTGGCAATCACGTTATAAATACTGTATGTTATACTTCACTAAATTCAGTCACAGGAAAAGTTCAGATGCTAAGCGATAAGCTAATGCTAAGAGTCTATTATGTCTGGGATATACTACCATGCAATCAGCAGCCATCCAGTCAAATGACAAAAAACTCCCCCCACAAGTTCATTCTGAAAATCAGCGCTATTGTTGCTCTGTTTTTGAGGAATATCAATGATCAGGCATCTGACACCATATTTTTCCCCAGCAATAAGCTGCCATTTAAAATATTTTTAAAAACATCACCAAGCGTAGTTTCAAAAGGTTTGTATAATCAATAATGCAACACACATCTTCAACACGTCTTGTCCCTCTCAACGCATTTCAAAACAAAATTTCAGTTGGAATTAAAGTGTAACTGCAGTTTTCTCATTGCACAAACACAAATCAGTGATTTATGACATTATCATCCACTGGCAGGATAGTTGATCAAATTTTCAAGTTTGCCCATCTTGGTAATTGGGGCTTTATGATTCTCACAGTGCCTTACAGCAACTAAAACAATTAAGACCCCCAACCAGGACAGTGGACGCCTTTGTAGGACCACCACGGAGTTGTTTATTATATCAACAGCTTTCACCGTAGGCTTTCCCCATGTCTTCTATGTGCCTGTGGAATATAAGAAAGCAGGAAACACACAGCAGGGCTACTTTTGTCTTGTGTTTTGGCCTTCCTCGTCCACCCACCATTTCCCCCCCTCCCTCTCTCTCTCTCTCTCTCTGCTTCCCTGCCTCTCTCCTCTGTGTCTCTGCCTGCAAGTGGAACCGATCGTTCTGGATTCTCTCCTCCATCACTGAAAAAGCTCCTCTACTTGTGATGCAGAGCAGGCGAAGAAGCACAGGAATGTGGCATGTCTCCAGCAACGCTGGTTCAGAGAGGAGGAGTGCAGCATTTTGAATGCAGGCAGGATTAGCCTAATTGAAGTGTCAGCCTGAGAAAATTGTGGATGCGTGCGGGTTAATGTCTGGGTATAGCTGAAGCTTCACTCATCTCGGTGATGATGAGGAATCTGGCTATCATTGCAGGCCTCATTTGATTGTGTATGTGTATGTGTGTATGTGTAGACCCCACCCCACGGTGATACTAATTGTAAAACCTACCATCTTGTGTATTTATGATGCTGAGACAGCAAGGTGGAAGCTGTTGGCGATATAATTACTTTACACCACTGGCCCATTACATTGAGAATTCACAATTAAAAACAGCAGTGGTCTTGATTAATTGAATTTATGTGCAAACTTGCGAACAAACTGATGAACACACACGTTAGCCTCTCACACTCTGCATGAACGTGGTGTGAGTTGAATTGTACGGCTCCATATTTCTGGCACGCTCTCAGTCTCTCTGTTTCAATCAGTTTAATTGTCAATGTAATTGAAATGTGTCAGTGTGACAGGTGTAACCGTGAATTAAGGCTGAGCCTAAGAGAGGGAAATAAAACCATACACGCTGCATTGAAGCCACACTGACGGAGCGGCACAATTTCCCGCGATGTAAGCACACGCAAGAGCTATTATTGCCTTGTCAAGGCATGGAACCAAAATGACTACCTTAAACAGGTCTCACTCACCATGTTCCTAGCATATCCAGCAGAGATGATGTTGAAGGCTTTAGTGCTTTCACAAGACTTTTTAGAGGGAAAAAGTACTATCCCGAACAGCATGACAGCACTTCGGCTCTTTTTGAAACAAATACCAATACCTAATTTCACACTACGCTTAGCTTTCAGTTTCCCTGTGAAACAACTAAATTCAGTCTAAAAACCCACAAGTGGCACATATCTTTTGTGGGAAACTGATGAGCCTTTTCTGCTTCATCATCACAGCTGCTGGAGCCCTCCAACAAAGGAGCTACATTCCTATTAATGTAGCAGGCTAAAACAGAGCCCCCCCACCGCCCAGGGGGACTTTCAGTTCTAAATGTAAAGCGTTTTTGACTTGATTCTGTAAAAAAAAAAAGTACTTGACTGTTTAAACAGCTCTAATAGCTATTTGCTGTGTCATGCAATTTGATGACACTCTTTGAAATTTCAAACAGCAAGAGACCATTTTAATTAGCTCTTGCGTGTTGTCTGAACACGCTTTACAAGGGGAAAGCTTTAGCTGGTGACAGTGGATATCACGGGCTGATATATCTGCCAATGGCAAGTTTCATCATCTGTAATTAATGCCTTTACTTTGCCAGTTCGGTCGCTGTGGTTTTTGCTATGTTTTGTGTGCTTTTTGTTGCCAGAGTCTGTAATATTTATACTTCGACAAAGATGGTTTGTTTGTTCTCCGCTGTAGACTGCGATTTTGCAGAGTTGAGTCTTTATTTTGGTTTAATAATCTTACTATTGGTTTAATAATCTTACTATTGGTTTAATAATCTTACTATTGGTTTAATAATCTTACTAATCACATCTAGTCATCTTCTATTTGCATCTGTCTCGGCAGTAAACCTATTAAACGCACGACAACGCTAACAGATTATTTTGCATGTGTGTATCTACGTGTACTAATTGGAAATAATTTCACCCTTATTGCCAGCTGGGCAGTAACAGCATGTCACTTCGCTAAACTGAGAGTTTCGAATGTGCACAACATTTCTGTGGACCTCCTTTCGTGTCTTTACATTCAATAAGGTGAGTGAATGCCATCCCCAGCAATGCCAATTCAAGTGCCAAGACAAGCTATTGAGTCGAGCAATGTAGCACACAGTGACAGATGCAATTATGTGACACCTTTAGAGAAGCCCTGCTAATATACCATATTTCTTCTGATCTGTGCTTGTATAGATACTGTATGTGCCCAGACTATAAAACCTATGTCAGAAGAGAAATATTTTAGTAGCAATCCAGCACATAGTCTTGCTTTATAAAGGTGTGCAATCCACCAATCACTCTGTGATTCAGACCAACTAACCAGTGAAACAGTCGGTACATTGAATATAAAACCAAAGCATGTGACTTCGAGACATATTCAACATAGAGCAGCACTCACCGCTTAGATAAACATATTTTGCAGCTGGTGTTTAATTGCAACACGGCAAAGGCCATTCAGAATCTTTCTTAGCTTGTATAAACCATAATTTCTGTATAGGTATGATGTCATTTAGTATAGAATGGGGTTTTCTTCATAAAGCCAATTAACTTAATGTGTATGAGATGGGATTGGTAGCTTTGCTCATGTCCACTATAGGGCTACCCTGCTGAAGGACCACCTTGCAGTTTAATGTTGCTGAGTCATTTGATCCTGAGGATGAGGTCAGCCTGAAATGCTGCCGTGGTGATTCGGTACCAATAGTGATTTGACTGAAAGGTGCAGCTGTCAAGGTAAAGACCTCTGTGAGTCCTTCTGCCCCTCCTGGCAGCTCACCCCACTGTCAAAGAAAAACCAACAGTAGCTACTGAGGCTCATGAATATAACACGTATGTTATCTACCATTCTATCGTTTCTTTTTTTCTAACTTGAAAGCAGAAACGTTTCACTGTTGTCCAGGAACATAAACATACACACATGCTGCCCATGACCTTCCTGCATCCAACAACAAACTCCACCAAAACCTGGATATACAGAAGTCATGTGGCTAATTCCTAACAAAGCCAGAGAAAATCTCCAACAATGACGCACTGAAAATCGAGCCCATCTCAGAAGCCCTATCTGAGAGCCCAGTTTGCAGGAGGTAAACACCTAAATTACAGTTAATTTACACTGATGAGAAAGAGTGGGCGAGCAACTGGTAAACACTCAGTACAACTGCAGCCAGTGTCTTACGAAGAGAGCCCGGCTCAGAGTTGGCAGAGGCACACGTGGGATGGATTAGTGTCTTCTTGTTTATTGCGCTTTAATAGGATTTGATTTTATAGATTGTGTTGGCAATTCCTCCTCCTCCAAAAACGCCATCTGAGGGCTGGGAGATACATAATATGGATTAAGAAATGCCTTCTTTGAGAAAAATGTGTCCTTTGCTTTGCTTAAGGAAGATATCATCCTGCCTTCTAACTATTTATAAGTAGATGTATATTAAAGTATGTATATTTTTGGGCCAAAAAAAAGAGAAGAGAGAAAGTCCTCATGTTAATATGCAGACCCAGATGAATAATACAAGAAATCAGATGGTCTAGTAGGAAGTGAATTTTTGCCAACAATGAGAACTTGAAAGTTATGTCATGTCGTCTTAGTGCAACACTGTGAAGATTACAGTAGCAATTCCACCCAGATATTGGATTATGCTACTCCCAAAACAGATGAGCCAGTTAAGTGCTTCCAGAACTATCCAAAAAAAAAAAAAGTACTGTGGTAGCTGTAGGAAGAGTCAGACTTTGTAAAGCTGTGCTGAAAGAAAGTTTGACTGCATAACCAATGGCATCTGTCACATGTGGAGTTAGAGAGCAATTTCATACTTGTATCCTGTAACCTTCATTACTAAGTTGGGACATGTCTGGAGACTAGCTGTAAAGAAACAGGGAGCAAGTTAATTAAATTTCCTGCATGGTGACTAAAGTAAGAATTGGCCTTTAGGATCAAGAACCAAGTCTAACCATTTTTAAGATAACTGCTCAAATAAGTACACACTGTATAATCAATTCACAATTTAGTTTAGTTTTTTTTTTTTCCTTTCAAAAAATACCACATTGGCAAACTTAACACTACATAGCATCTACAGATAGAGATCTAAAGAGGTTGAGAGGAAGTTTAATTGTTAATTCATATACTGTAATGTGCATACCTGGGGCAAAAAGCTCCAAGTTCCAGACACAACAATCTCATTTAACTTGAACAACCAGGGAACTCAGCAGGGATGTTTGGATTATGTGCTTAGGAAAACACAGCAAAAACACCCCTCAGGAGAAAATGTTGACAGTCTGCTGTCTTTGCTGCGAGCGACTTGTTCAAATATTCCGCTAATTATTTGAGTGGATGATCAGGCAGTACTTGGATGACTCCCACTTAAAATTAAATGTAAATATTTCACAATAATTTTTCTCAGAAGTTAAAATTAAAAGCTCCAGATTGTCAGGACGCATGCATTTGAGCTGCAGGTTGATTTCAGCCTGCAAATTATACCTGACTCATAATTTTTGGGAATGAGACATTGGCTTTGCTGTTGGAAGGGGAAAGCTTTCGCCCATTAGCTTGACAGTCATTTTATTGCAGCCATTAAACCCTGAAGAGCTTCAAGTTGTGAACATGACAGAAACAAAGACAAAAAAGTCCAACACTCACTCCAATCAAAAGAATGGCAGGGAGATGGGCAATGTGTCACGACAAACACTTTTTCTCGTGTTAGAATATTAAAAGTAAAGCAAAAAGAGCTTGGGGTGCCGATTAAGTTTGGACAGAGCACAGATATAATTGGCTTTGGGTGTCGTCCAAACTCTGCAAGCCTCCAAATGCAACCCATTAGAGATATATTTCCCCCCTTTTGGCCTTACTCTTTAATATAACGAGGCAGTGAAGAGAGCTTCCTTTCGACTCCAGATTTTCAAACTTTTGTCATATTTTTACCTTATCTGTATTAATTCCACTGACAGCCTGCAGATAAATTCAGAGCTGTCTCAGAGCTACAATGACAGCTCGCGGAAATCCTCTGTGGCAAAGAAACTTGTCTCCCCCCCTACCTCCTTGTGGGCTGAAAACCCCTTATGCACCTAAACCTGCTTTTTCTATGCAGATTCCTGAGCAAGATTTAAGAATAATGTACCTATTCAGCTTTACGACGATTAAGCGTAGTCAAAAACAGCTTCCGATAAACTGTAAACATGATTCTTACAGTTACTAACATGTGACTGCGTATGTGTTTTGTATGAGCAGGGAATGGAGGTTAGTGGAGTAGAAACAGTGAGCGGGATGGAGAGAGAAAATAAATGGAGGCTTCTTAGTTCATCTGCTGCAGTGTCTCCCAGCTCCAGAGAAGGAAAGGCCTATGTAACATGTCAAATCTGTGCTCAGGAGTCGTCACAATCCTTGTCATATTCTTCCCTCCCTCCTGACTTTCAGAAACTTTGGAACTACCTTAAGAATTTAACCTGGTTGTACTTTTTAATGGAGGATATTTCCATTCTCATTCATGACCCCGTTTACACTTGGTATTTAAGTTCGATCTGTGATCCGGATACATTATCTGGATAAAAAGGAACCAGATCTGGCTTTTGGTTTAGACCTGGTATATTTAATGGATTCTCTGCAAATGTAATACATTAAGTTATTCCTCTCTTTGCATAAAAATGCAGTACTGGCGTACCCGCAGTTCCGTTGAATGACATCTTTTGATGCTTTCGTGGCACAGAAAAGACGTATAATCAGTAATTAGAGGTGTTTCTCTTTCAGCCTTTTGGCTTGCTCACTCTAAAATTGAACAATGACCTTTATTTTACCTTAACTAAAAGCAAATATCTGTACCAGTGTTATGTTGTGCCAGGATGCCAGCACGTTGCACGAGCTGAGCTCAATGCGAGCCAGACTACCTCCAGGTGTGGTCAGGCAGATCCGATCACATTTCGATGGTGATGTGTTTACACCTTGAATTAACATGCATTTTTCCCTATCTGGAAACAGATCACATTTTAATGCCAGGCGTACATGGGGTCTCAATTACATTCCTTTTATACTATCATTTAAAAAAAATTACATTCAAACTTAACCAGAGCGGCCATGCAAGTTTGACATCCGGTCAAGTCGCAGATTAAGTGTACACAGGCTGTTTTACTTAAGTGTCACAATTATATAAACACTAACACACACTCAACGACCCCTCCAGTGCAGAAGTGGCCCTAATGGGCAGCCTTGTCAGTCCTTCTGCTACTTGAATCTTTCTCCACCATCCCTCCCCCCACCTCCTTGGTTCCCTGCTGCATTGTCTTGTCTTCAACTGTCTTGGCAGCAATTTGTTTTGCTTAAGCCTGCTGAAAAAGACATAGCCCTGGTTCTCTAATGGCTGTTGTCAGTTGGGTGGCCAGCCATTGATGGATGCAATTTTGGAGCCATGTCAACATATTGCTCTGTATGTAGACTTGAATCTCTTGTACTCAACCATCAACCAAAGCACAACTGAAAGGGAATAAAACTGAAATGTTACAACGTGAGAAATGAAGAATGTCTTACTGCACTTGCAGTAATTAAAAGGGACATTCAATGTTGAACAAAACATTTTCAATACTAATCAAGCTTAAGTTGGGAATCTTGTCTCTTAAGTTGGAATTTTGTCTCTCATTTGGGTGGAGAATCACCTTGGCTCAGTCAGAGCTCAGACAGCATTTTGGAAACATACACAGGAAACGTAATTTGAAAATGAAAACTGCCAATGGAACATTTAATCTTTCAACAACCTAAGTATAAGTTCCTGGACATGATGTGTGTTGCATCATCTTGTGTTATATTTTGACCATAAAATCGGTCTGTTGGTATTTGGTCGGCGTGTGAAATATATCCCATCTGAAGGCATCACAGAAAACAGAAAGGACAAATTCCTACATCTCAAGATGTCCACAGGTAATGTTTCATCCAAGTATTTTAGAGTCAGTCCGTCAAGTATTTACTTATTTTTAGAATAGCTTGTTGTTATGCATGTATTTGAGAGGAATGCATGCATGGTGTAAAACAGATAATAGTGTAAATGATCTGACAGATCAGTTTTAATAAAATACCTTATTAACAACAACAAAATATCAGACCCTGAGCGTCCTCTTTCTTGACTCATATGAAATGACCTACACGTGACTTGATACTGACTTCTCTGTTTATGACTTGGACTTTTGTTTATTCAGGCTCACTGTAGACTCCTGCAAATTACATGATGTATTGAATTACAGTGTACTTCTAGCACCTGCACTCTCACCACTTTAGTGCTGACTGATGAAGTATCTCAAGAAAATAAATTCAAGTCCTGTGACTTTTATTGCTCTGGTTGGACAAGCATATGGTCACCATCCGTCTTAAAAGAAATACAGGAAATCCTGGGTTTCGTTCAGAACTGGAGTGAGAACAGCTGCTGTCTGTGCAGTGGGAACCAGCATAGGTAAACTGAAAGGGAGGACAATTTCAGTGCGGAAACCAGGCACTTTGCCCCATGATGTCATAGT
The DNA here is from genome assembly GCF_017976325.1 of Chelmon rostratus. Classification (NCBI taxonomy): domain Eukaryota; kingdom Metazoa; phylum Chordata; class Actinopteri; order Chaetodontiformes; family Chaetodontidae; genus Chelmon; species Chelmon rostratus. The sequence goes on along the minus strand of NC_055680.1, from coordinate 8,785,870 downwards.
CTCGTCTAAATATAAGGCGAGCATACGAGTGAGGAAGCCAAAGGTCTGTCATCTCTCACCGTTATTTGGGATGACACGTGCTCAAGAACGCACCATGACCCCACGGTCGAGGAATGGAGACGAGGGAAAGAAAAGAGCGGAGCAAAAGTGGGGGCAAGTGCAGTCCAGAAAGGCTAAGCTCCAAGCAAACACATTCTTGGCAGCCTAACAGAGACTAATGGACAGGGCTTCTTACTACACAAACTGGTTTTTAACTGTGCTAACAGCAGTTCCCTTTCAAAATGTGAGCTCTATAGGCTTTGCCACATGTCTGTGCATATTTGTGCAAAATGAAAACTTGCATGTATACATCTTCAGCCAGTCAGGATACACCCGATGAACTCTGCAGTGCTGCTCCCAATTCCCTATTCCCTTTTTTGAGCAAGAAAAACTTAGCCAGGATCCTTATCACCATAATGGAGGGGAAAGACCTATGAGCTTGCTTGAGTCTACCACAAATACACAAAATTTGATTCCCAAAATAGACCTCAACAATTCTTATTGTCACATCTGTGTTGTTTCCAGGCACAATAAGTCTGTCCATTTTGCTTTCAAGGATGAATCTACAAGTACATCACGATTTGGTGAATAAGCACTGTTGAAATGTATTTTTATTTTCCCTATCCTTGATGACATCACTCTCATGGCCTTATCCAGAGAATAGGCTATGCTCGACACTGCTCAGTGACTCATTACCTGACACAGAGATTGCTGAAAAGTTGCTATAAACCAACAGACATGTTCTCTCGATCCCAGCAAGCTAACCTCTATATTAAGTTTGACAGTTGTGACATATCATTATCCCTTCCATTTTAACAAGTCATGCAAGACCTACTGGATGAGTGGTTGCAACTAAACAGGGCCAAAACAACAGTATAGGCTTAACCTAATTCACTGAAGAGGGACAAATTTAATGCACAAATACACAAATGACCTGTGTATAGCATTTAGTGGCATCAAGCTGTGATGTTGCCGATTGCAGCCGCCTGAAACCCTTCACCTCACCCTCCCCTTACAAGCATGCAGGAAAACTTACAGTTCAGCATTCAGTGGTTTGAACATTCACAACAAAGGGGAATTTGTGGACTGTTTCCAACAAAATCCCACTATTTTCAACTTCAGTAGGCGCTTTATATCCAAGGGATTTCGTCTGATCGATAAACCTGTGAGATGTTTATCCCTAAGTGTGTATGTTCTATTGCAGCTAATACAAGCAGACGTCTCTACTTTAGCTGCGCTCGAGAGAATATTTCCTGCACACCGCAGTACACATTCTTGAGGACAAAGCATGAGTACTAAACACACATTTAAATTGCTGGGACTGAGGAATGACAAAAGACACAGCTTGGTTTCTTTTATGGTTTATGTTGTGCTGAGTAAGTGAAGATAATATTGCTCTACATTTGTAAGAAGGGATAAATTATTAAATGGTTCAATTCAAGCCACAACATTATTAATTATTTATGTTTTGTGTTCAGTGTAAGCAATCGAAATAGCTATGATACTCCTGGAAGCCAAAGGACACTTTCACTGTGGCCAAAAATGATGCCTCCTTCTCAGCATCACCCTGAATATGATGTTAAAATAAATCCACAGTGAGCAGCATTGGCAGTTACTAGCTCTGGCATAATCAGTTTGATTTAAGCATTAAAACAAGCAATTTTTGAAGTTTTAATTTGCAAGTGTGAGTCTCACACTAGAAAAGACTTTAGGCTGACAGAGATATAATGAAGTGAACAATGAAGAGACTAAAGGCTTCCCAAGTATCACCTTGTTAACACCTATGCTGCCGGGCCTGAATACATTAATTGCACTGGATATAAATGCTGCAAAGTAATAGCGACACATGTATGTGTGGTGTGCACGCTGTTCAAATTGGCATGGAATAATCCCCTGCTAAAAAGGAAAAAACTGAAAGCATTCAGATGTGGCTATGAAGTGCGATAGACAAGACTGCACACCGACTTCATCTCCTTTCCCAGAGGATTATCGACGTCACGCAAACAGAAAAAAGGTAAGAAGCAGACCTCTGGCCTGCTCAAGAGAAAGAAGCGTGGGAAGCAAAAACGTCAACATGTGTTCGTTTTGCATACCATCAGACTGCAAACATTAACCACTGCATGTACATAAGAGAGAGCTGGATTGTCTAGCAGGGATTGAGGGAGGAAAAAAAATCACATTAAAAATCTCATTAAAATCGGGTAATCATGCTTTGCCTCAGGACTGGGGAGGGGGGTTTGAGAGAGGAAATGCTTACAAGTTGAATCAGCCTGGGGAAGAATACATCTGCTTTTGCTGCATGCCTTAATGCTCCAGAGTATTATTTATGTTGAGAGGAAATAGATCCCATGTGGTATGGTGAAAAAAAAAGGATTGTTGCCTCTTCTCATCCTGCATTAGGTCATCAACTGATTTACTACTGTGGCTGCTTCGTGGTACAGTAGACAGCACTATCCAGCATTGTATTCCCACGCCGGATAAGGCAGGTGGCTTGGGGAAATAAACTGAGTGTGGGAGAGCGGTCACTAAGAGTATCATCCTGATGTGTGTTCCAAATATTCTCCTGGCATAGCTTTTGTTCCTCTGAGAGCAGTCATTGGACTGCGTGTGGATAGCAATACATTTCATACGTCAAAACCATAAGACTGGGTTCTTTGAAGGAGGTAAGGCCTGACTTGGGTTCTTCTTCTTTTGTTCTGCACATGGATTAAAATGAAAATGCCACCCATCAAGGTTCAGATGATCCATGAGGTTATTACAGCAAAAAACGAAACTAAAGTCATGTTATTTAATATGGATTTCCTTTATGTGGTCGAGTCTTGACTGGCCTGAAACATCAAAACATTATTACCTACATCGAATCAACAGACCCAAGATTTTTGTTGGAAAATGCACGTCAATAATATCTTGTTTTACAGCGGTAAGTGAAGAAAATCTTGATCCCAGTTAACCCAGCGTCATCGATGCCGTTTCACATCTCATGTGGGAAGGGTCAAACAAAGTTAAATACAAAAAACAAAAGGAGTTTTGAAAGCATGTTCCACATTAAACAGATTTCCTGCTGCTTGTTCCCCACTTATTCCTGGCATTACGCATTTTAAGCCTTCCTATTTGCTTTGGCCTCCTGCAGGTCATGGCAACAAATACAAATAACAGACACCATATGCTTTTCTGTTGCTTTGCATTTTCACCATTGAACTCATTTAAGCAAGCCGTCATTGGGTAGGACATCTGTTGGAAGAAAGCCTCATTTCAATGCCAGCGATAACCTCTCCTGAAAAACTGTGCCAGGGGGATTTCAGCACTCATGAGAGTCAAATATGGAGCCACTGTATTTAAGATAAGTTATGTCTTTTGTAGATAATGCTGTAACGCTGAAGCAGTGAGTAAATCACCCCGCCCCCTGAGTAACTGTTGCTATGTCTGTCAAGCTTTCGTTTCTAGTGCAGCATCTTCACTCTGTTATTCCATTCTAACATATTATTCAAACTGCACATTTCACTTTTAACGCATTTGAGGACGAAGTTGTTGGCAAACCTAACACTGTCTCGGGTAACAAGTTTTGCTGAGGCTGCTGGAGTGTCAACCTCTCCAAATACAATACAGAGCAGGACGGGGCCAATAAACTCTGAACTCTGATATAGCACATTATCATCCAGGTCTGCTAACGAAAAAAGGACACCATCCACCCAACTCTCTGTACACCGATATCCTTTTAACAACAATCCGGAATGGGTTCTGTTCCAGTTGGCTAACCTCATTTGGAAACGTGTACAGCATTTCGACCAAAAATAAATTGGTTCAGAAGTAATCAATGCAATCCACCATTTTGCTACTTCTGTTGTGCATTGTGCGATGCCCTCTGCTGATGATACAATGGTTCCGCTCAAAACTGGCGAAAAGGCAAGCTGGTTTGCTAGATAGCGCCAAGGTTCCAAGAATCCTAAACAGAACACGTTCAGGTGCCAAACCTGAATTGGTGTGAAAGTTATATGAGTGTGTTTCTCACTACAGCACCATGCACACCGCCTCAGCATGTTGACAAATACACAGCTAGAGATGTTTATCACGGTTGCTCAGCTATGACAACTGCAATCGCTGCTCAGGGGAGGGGTTTAGTGAACTGCCAACTTAATAAAAAGACACATTTTGAACAATAAAATCGCAAAACGAAAAGACAATGAACAATGAACAATGTCTGCTGATTAGGTTGAGTGTTCATCTGTAACTGATGGTGGGAGTGATTTTCGCTGACCATCTGCATCATCTGTGTGTGCAAAAAGGTCAGGTGATATCAATCAGAAGCCTCCTGATTCCAAAGGTCTTCTTGCTCAAGCCACAGGGAAACATTATCCTCTGCCTGCCTTTTAGCGCCTGACAGCTGACATTAATTACAGTACTTGCGCTTCTTTTTAATTATGCCCAATTATGTGGCATATGTAATAATGGTCCACACATGCCAAACGCCAAATGTTGAGATGATAGGTAGATTGATAGTTGGATGGACCGGCAGAGCATCCTTTTGTGCTTGGCCCAAAATTAACATGGCAATTACGGCATGTTTATAGCTCATGCAGAGAAGGCTAACTTGGATATCTCTGCTATTAACTCCCAACAGGAGAGGAAAAAATACCCGTAAATCAACCGGGCCATCTACAGCGGAGTATCGCACACAAGGCCGCTGTACACTCTAGAGACATTAAGAAGGATGTGGGGACCTAAAAGTGTGGAATTTATGAGTGTGAATTTGAATTCTCATTGCTACAGTGGGCCTACTTTGAAGGGATGATTGATTCCTCCTCCTCATTACCGAGCTATTCAAACTCTACTATAGATTTTTTTTCCCCCCTCATAATGATGCAAATGGGAAGGATAAACAAAACAAAAGCCGATCTGATAGAGCTGGAAATTCATTGTTGCTCACATGAAATTGAAGGCTCATTCATGTCAGGGTGGGATCTTGTTTTGCTATGGCTGACTTAGGGACACTAAAATAACCACAGTCCATATGTGTTTTCTTTAACTATTTACTCATGTTTGATCAAAGTTAAATGGCAATGAAAATGTTTCAGCGTGGGCTCTCGTGGCATTGGAATGGCTGCTTTGGTGGTTTCTTTCAAGGTTGCTTCGTGGGCACAAACACAAAGGGCATTTAGAAGAAAGCATTACACAGAATCAACAAGTGGCCGTTTCAAAAGTAAACACTTTCTGCTACATCAACTTCAGGAGCTCAACAACATGGAAAGCCAACTTCAAAGTGAGAAAGACCCACTTTTTTTTTTTTTCTCGATGATTTTTCCATGAATCATCCTTTCTGGAATAACGCTTGTAAACCTTAATACCCCAGCAGAGTGGAATAGCACTTATAGGCAACCATAAATTCTCAAAACACCCACAGTGATTTCTTAGTGGCACATAAGCATCAAAAATTCATTGTGGAACTATTAAGTATAGGTTCTTTTGACCGAAAGGGAAGTTATGAACTAACTGGAGAAATTATGTCACTTGAAAAACGTAATTGCCCTTAATATCGCTGAGAATGTACTTGAGATTACTTCTCTTTTCAGAGAAAAGCACTCATTCAATAATAGAAACAGCTGTGGGAATGAGAAACTCTAAATTAGGTTCAGCTGTAAATGTGAACTGCCTCACTCTTCCAAAAAGAAACTAAAATAGAGATGTCTACCGTCTTAAATGCAACACTGATTTTGTCTTGAATCATCACACACATACTATTAATACTGTATACATTCATTAAAAAGGCCTATTAAAATGATAAAAGTGAGGTTTGAAATGCTAAAACCGAAAACGTCGGTCTTCAACTAAGATACAGGAATGTACAATCAGTAAGGATTAAGCAAACGTATGCCCCTGTATAACTAATTCTAGATCTGTGCACTTGAAAACATCATTTTGAATATCTTATAGACAGATAATCTTCACATGAATTAAGTCTTTTTCACCTCCTCTTTCCGTCCTCCGCTCCCTCTCATCTCCCGGCCCTCAGTGTTTTGCTTTCTTCTCATTCATTTTTAATGAATTGTTTCAGGTGCAGGCACGGGAAGAGCAAATCAAGGGGACATTTAGCACTGGGAGAAAGGAGGTGACTATTGAGCCGATAAACCAAAGTAATGAAAACAGGAGCTCCAATCTCAATGCTCTCCGCAGGACGTTTGTCTTTTTCTCATAAGCGGCGCGCCAACTCAGTGGCTCTGCCTCTCGTGAGCCATATAAGAGCGTCAGCCTCAAGATTGTAAAGGGTGAAACCTGGTCCTTGGGCGTGCTGCGTGAACGAATTCCCACGTTTCTTGTGTTCAGTTCTGCAGTTGCACTGAATCGTGTCTGGTGAACATTTTGGTTTTGTGGGTGCCTGTGTGTACGCTTTGTGGGTGGCCTAAAATTAGCCTATTTGTGAGAGATGAAACACGTAGGAAATTCACCATGAAGTCATTAGTGATGATAGGTTGCGTGCGTACGTGTTTGTGTGTCAAACTATTGAATGTGTTGCAGAAGGACCCATTTGGCAGCATAAAGGACATAGCGTGCCATCATTCATTTTCTCACATACTGAGCTCCATAAATAGAGAAGGTCTGACCTAACAGTACGGCTCTGCTGATCGTGGTTACAGTACAAACAATGTGATTATGTTGACATCATAGCACTTTGGTTATATGAGGGAGTATTACTGCCTGACCACACTGTCCTAAGACTTGGCCAGTGGCAGGCACTTACGTAATGGGAGAAGCTGTGTGGGATCAAATTTGGATCCAGTTCTGCTTTGGCAACAAGGAAAAATGAATTGTGTGCCAGGGTGGCACACTCAAACAAAGACCCTGCAACTCAAAGTTCAATGTGTCTTGAGCTTTTAAGATGTTGTTAAGTGTTACTTTTGTTGAAAATACGAACCAGGTCGTTTAAAATCTGACTGATGACCATTTAATAGGGTTGAATTAATAAGCTTTAGTTTCAGGTTTCATGTGTATTTTAAATTCCATTTTACTGGAATAGTTGGTATTTTGGGATTATTATCTTTCTTTGAGACTGACGAGAGTATCGATACCAATCTCACGTCTGTCCATGATGACACTACAGCCAGGAGGCCTTTAGCCTAGCTTTGCATAATGGCAGGAAACTGAAGAAAACAGCCTGGCTCTGTCAAAAGGTAAGAAAATGGACCTGACTGCCGAGTAAAAAAAAGACAGCTTGTGGTTTGAGGAAGGTCACTTGCTGAACTAACTTGTCATCAGTGTGAGGTTAGTCACTGCTCCCAGCCAACCAAAAAAGAAGAAAAAAAAGAGAGCCCACAGTCTATTAAAATACGCTCATAAATATAATTAAATGATTGAATTTAGGGGAATAGAAGGCATTTTAGGGAAATACACTTATTCCTGCTGAGCGCTAGATGAGAACATTGATACAGCTCTCAAATATAAAGTTGGGGCCAGCAACCAGTTATCTTAGCTTAGCATGAAGACTGCAAGAAGGGGAAAACAGCTAGCCTGGCTGTCCTAATCTGAAAAAAATGAGCCTACCAGCACCACAACAGTTTGCTCATAAATCTCGTGACATGATGTTGACGTTGGACAGGTCAAAGGCTCACGCTGTCTTGATACACCGAATTACCTTTCATTTCACAAAATGATCATGGCAATTAGATGTGGTGAACGATAAAATGAGTTACGGCTGACAAAATGTCGTCCACACACAATGTTTCGCCATGATGAGAGCATGGCAGCCATTTTGCTTGAAAAGTTATTTTTTGGTAAGAGTGCACACACATGCCCACAACATAACACAATACCTGAAACCCCTCACTGATTATAATTATAATAATTTCACCTAATTATCTACCTGAATGGCATGAATTATGTTATTTTTGAACCTAGTGTGGGCTGTATACCTACAGTCTTGTCAGCGTGACGAGCGCCAACACGCTCATTCCTGCTTTGTTGCTCTGCTTTCTCTTCTCAGATAAACTTCTTTACTCAAACCAGACATCAGCACTCAAGAAATCCCTCTTTGCCTAAGCTGCAGCAGAGGCCACATTACACTTTAAATGCTGATGACAATGTGAATCATAAAAAGATCACTAAAACCCTTTTGGGGAGACAGTATCCGATTCTCTGGAAATGGGATATCTCACCGCCTACGAGCAAACATGAATCACAAAATTGAGGTGTAATGATGTCAATTCCAAGAGTTTGTAGCAAATGGCAGTCCACCTGCTGTGAAGAGACAATCTGTTCAGCAGGGGGCCAAGATCCACAATGCACTCTGTTATGAGCTCACTTAATAAAACACATTTTTATGATGGAATTTCAATATAAAAATGGTAATGTATAATCAACACTTTATGAGACTGATGGCATTTGCCAATCAACTCCAGATGAACTGAATCTATTTACAAGTATTTTCTCACCTCATTGTTAAACATAAGATTTAATCTATTTAATGTCAAGCAGGAAAATATTGCGTGTAGAATCAGTAAATACTGGTTGTGCTCCTTTCCCTCGCCATGGTTCGTGAGTTTGAAAAGACAAATCAATTTGAGAATGTGCATTCTTTTCATTATCTGAAGCGGAAAAAAACTGTTGAATATATTTGTTTTTCATGCAGTATTTCGAGGGCTAAACCGATATTATGTTCCAGTTTTTTGTCGCTTTGGTTTTCCTCCACACTCACGAGACGGTAAACTGTGCAGACTTGAAATATTGAAACATTCTGCAATCGTAAATATGTGCCTCATGAAATACCGTCTCATGTGGTGGCATGCTGACAGTATGATTAAACTTCACTTTTACACTTTTTAACAGTTGTATTCCCCCCACTGTAATCCGATTCATGCAAACTGAAACATGACACACACATTCGTCAGATGGTGCTCTACAATGCAGTAACAGTAAAATCCATCTACTTGAATTGTTTTATTTCTAGGTGACATTTCAAGGGTTGACCTTTTTTTGAACCAATCTTTGTACTGAAAGGTCCAGTGTGTAGGATTAAGAAATAAATACAAATATTACAATAAACATAGTAATTATTATATTTTCAATAATGTATAACCATGAAAAATAAGAAGTGTTTTTATTCCCTTTGTATCTACTGAGGGAGCAGGTCCTCGTTCATGGGGTCCACCCTGTAGCCCAGAATGGACATACCAAACAACAGTTCTAGAGAGGACCTTTCACGTCCTTAGTGTCTACCGTAGGTTCTCCAACACACTTGGAAGCGCAAGGTGAAGCGAGGGTTGGTTGCAATCTGGAACCTCACTGCTGGATGCCACTAAATCCTACACACTGGTCCTTGAACCACATTGAGACAGGATTTAACACATATTTTTCAGCACTACCATACACAGTAACATGAGCAAGTATTGTTTGGAATTCAGTGCGGTCTGACAAAGGGCGAGCCCAACATTAGTGACCTATTATTTCATCAATACAAAACTGGGTTCATTAATTCTATAAATACAGTACTGACCAACAAGCGTGTTTGTGTAGAACAATAATTAGCCCCACTGATGTGTTCTTTTCAAATGGATGAAATTTGCTTACATTTTGGCACACTGCTGCTGTTAGACCAAGTATTAAGCATGAACTTCTCTTTTTTCTGGTGAAAGTGGATGTTGGCCTTTGTCACATGAAAAAGCTTTGAAAAAAATGAACATGAAAATCAGGATATCAGTTGCCAGTTTGGTCAAGGAAGACTGTCAGAAGTGAACCAAATTCCAATTCAATCAGGTTGAATCAGGGCTACAGTTTTCCAGCTGACTGATTCATTTCTGACTTAAAGGTTTTCTGCTCCGAAAGCTCAACTGCACTTTGGAAACGGACCTTGCATATCGGCAAACACAGAATTTGAACAGTTAAGAGATAGATAAAGCTGACTAGCTTCTCCATATTTGACAGGTACCAAGGACTGAAACTCGGACTGCGCCTACAATGCTTCATTATAAACTGCAGAGAGAATGTTACATCCATGTTGTCAAAATGTACTTGTTGAGAAAGCACTGAAATCAATTATTTGACAGCAATATTTGTTGAGCAGAGAAGCAAACAAACAGCTGCACCACTGCAGAGTGACACCCACAGTGCCTGAAACAGCATACCATTAATTTGGGTGGCTCATATCTATGTCAGATGCTGTTTGTTTCAGACACACAACTGGGTGAGAATTTGTCACCTGTCACATCAAGTCAAGCGAGTTCTTTATTTTATCGTTGCAGCCAGGTTTTGCTCAACACCTAACTGGGCTGCATTACTGTTGTACAGAGAGAATAATGAATTCTCTGTGACAATGCAAAAAGAAAAAGTTAAAATTAAAGGGAGTATTGCTTTTTACTCTGTGATTACAAAGCCAAAGCTTTCAACTTGGCGGTGCTGTCTTTCTACACTGTTGGCATGGTACTTAATGCAACAAAACAACCAGAGTCCTGAAAACTAAAATGAGTTTTTCAGTGGCTGATTTGCTCTCAATCAAGACAGGCTGTAGCCTCTGCACACCAAAGGCGGCTTAATCACTGTTTTTGTATATAAAGTGTGTATCTTTACAGCTAATTTGCATCTCTGCCATCTCCATGAGGTTTGGAGAATCTGCCTAAGGGGTGTGTTAATTATGTCTAATTTTACACTCCGTCTTTTTTGAGAGGGACCCAATTTGGTGTCTGGCCCCCTTAGCTTCCTTAACCTGCCATTTACCACTCATCACTACAAAGTAAACAGCCTGAACAATAGATAATCAGAGAGGGGAATGATGAGGAGAGTGTGGCAGATGCGGCTCTGCATTGCAGATATCTGCTGCCTCTGCTTCAAATCAATCGGCAATTAGCGCCATTTCACCGCAGCTGTTATGGAGCGATTTATTTCACTGGAGTGATCCCCTTTTCTGATCAGCCCCAAACGTAATTGCAGAACCCTCCAAGGCCTTGCTGAAAGAAAGAGAGGGGGAGACAAGCAAGGGTGAGAGATGGATGGGGAGAGAAGCAGTGCATGAGCGAGAAAGGATGGGACTGATGGAGAGAGAGAGGAAAATGCAACGACTGAATTATCTGGGTTCACCAGCACAGCAGACTGCTGCTCTGAATTGTAGCTGACGTTTCAACAGCTGAGCGCCTTTTCAGAGCTCCGTCTTGAAAGTGTTCTTTGAAAGAATGAAAAAAAAACCCTGCAAATTCCATACTTCATCCTCTTTCAGACAGCGTAAGATAAATTGGGGAAGACAGGCTTCTCTGTTCAATGGAATATTGTTCTAGTGAGAAACCAGGATGGTTAGTCTCATGAATATCTCTCGTGATGTACTAACCTGCTGGATGTTCTCTTTGGAGCATACTGCATGCACGATACTACAAAAAAAAATGTCTGGAGATGTCAGGCTGGACAGTTGGACAGAAGGACAGGCTTCCACCCAATATTTCATCTCTTTAACTGAGAACTTATATGAGACTCACTTGGGACTCACAGAACAGGCTGCTGCTGCACATTCCATTGATCAACACTAAAATAGGAAACATGTCATTCTCTTACAGTGCACATTATGCATGGAATAATCTAATTTGTCTGTTTATATCTCCTATATTCAACCGAGTTGGAGTAGTTATTTGATCCATTGTTTTTACAAAGTGTTCCTGAGCCCATGTAGTAGCATCCTTTATACAATCAAAGTGGTGAACCTCGCTCCATCCTTGCTTGTGAACAACTGAGTCTTGAAGCCTGTTACCAATGAACCTGTTTACCTGTGGAATATTCCAAACAGGTGTTTTTTTTTTCTCTCCCAGTCTTTTGTTGCTCCCGTTTTAACTTGTTCAGTATAAGCAGATATTTACAAAAATCAATGAAGCTGATGAAGTAAAACAATGAATATATTGTCTTTGTACTGTTTTCAATTGACTATATGTGAAAAAGGATAAGCAAGTTATGACATTTCGTTTCATTTATGTTTGACTCAGAATCAGGTTGGTATATAATGATGCTCTGAGTCAATAGATCCATAAAACATGTTTTCCGACGGTTACAAAGCCAAGTCCTTACCTCAGACTGCGCACACAGAGGTACAATTCCATTTGAAAAATCACATACAGTGCCAGAGCTGCAAGCAACCACAAGCTACAATTATGGCTGGCCTTAAGTCATATTGTCCCAGAACTCTTTATGGAAGGAATTTGGTTTCTATGGAAATGCTTTTATATACTGTAATGGGAGATGTGCTTGAATTGCAAGGTTGGATAGAGTGCTGAATAGGAGATGTAATGGCAAAAGTGTTGTTTTGCACCAAATCCTAATAGATTTCATGCAAAACTCAACATTTTTACTTTTATTTCTACAATCCCTTGTAGTTTAAGCATTACAAGGAAAACGAAACATACGGTAAATGCCATTTATTGATCCTCTACTAACAATGCAAGCTCTAAGCCTGTAAAAGATATGTTCAGCCATCCTTTCAGTTTCATGACAATCTTTGTGACAAAAATATTACTAAGACTGACAAGCCGTCACAAGCGCATGATGAGGCAAAAGTAACAAGCTGTGAATATGACATCTACACTGAGTCATCATCTCGATTACATTTTTCTGTGTGATCACCAGGAGTCCTTAAAGCATGGCAGCAATGAACAACGTACATGTGTCACACTGTTACTGTGACAGCAAGTGATGTTAATTCTTTTGCACATCAGCACTGCAATACTGTGTGTGTGTGTGTGTGTGTGTGTGTGTGTGTGTGTGTGTGTGTGTGCGTGCACAGTGTGTTGAGGGGACTGATCGTTGATACTAAAAATATATACATCCTCTACCATCATCCCGTCCTGTCATCAAGTCATCTTTGAAACTCAAACCCTTATCAGATGGTCTCTGAAAAAGTATGAAATGGAGTTCTCACAAGAAACGTTGATAACACATCAGCTGACTGGCAACACACGACTGATTTTATCTGTCAGAGTGAAGGAAGCACTAATTAAACAAATTCTAACGCTGTCCTCTTTTTCCCTCAGCTCATACTCCTTCACACAACATTTTGTTTTGAATGTACAGCACATTTATCATAAAAAGCTTAACAATGGATACAATCAAAGACATTTTGTTAATGATGATAACACAATTTTAAAACTCTAAAAAAGGTGCAGATTTTTTAACGTGGTGAAATGGTTTAATTTTATACGTTTTGTTTCTTATTCCCCACTGCAAATGACGATGATGGCTTTTTACAGTCAGAACCTCACAACTGCCTCTTGGTGTTTTCTTCTTGGAAGTCCACTTAAGATGACAAAAGTAGCCGCCTACCAAGATGTATGGCCTCAAATTATGTCCCGAGTTTTTCCCTAGCTGTTGCTGATGGCACTTTGGGAGGAAAGTGATAGCAAGTTGTGAGAAAGCAAAGTGGCTGCGCTTTATGACCTATTGCCTTGTCTGCCATCTGCAGGGATCAATTAGTCTTCCTTGTGTAATAGCAGAGAGCAGAAAAAGCTAAAAAATATATACTTTCTCCAGAGTAATAACATGGTTTCCACTCGTCAGACTTGTGGATCATAACAGTGTCCCCAGTACTGCACACAAATATAATAAAAACAAATGTGTCCCTACACATGTTGGAATAATAATAAGCTAATTGTAAAGCTTTCCAATTTCACTCAGCTATAATTTATCTCAAGTCCAGCCCTCCAACACTGAAATGTGTGTTCCGTGCTGGTGTGTCTGGACTGCTGTGATTGACTTCAGGAGGAATGGGGTAGCGGCTGCTGAGCTGACACCATCAAAGCACCATATTTAATGGATCACACCCAAGAGGTAAACATGTATCTTTCTAGTCAGATAGTCTTTTCCCATGCTATATGTTCACTCTGACCATCACAAAGTCCATCTTGTGAGCTAAATAATCAATGGCTTTCCTTCTGGCAGCCCTGGGGCTATCTGGCAGAGGACAGGGGGAGGGAAACACTGCATGTTTGCGGTGGGAAAACAAAAAAAAAAAAAAAACAGTCTGTGGCATTTTTGATCCTCGAGGGCAATTGAGGACAGAACCATTTTCTTCCTTTTGCAACTTTTCCTCCCTTGGGTGACAACTTGTCACTGGCGTCAGGAGGACAAATGTTAATTGAGAGTGACACTCCAAGATGTTCTTTTGAAAAGGGTCATTGCGCTGGGAAATAACTGCACTTTATCAATCTTCAAATGTTTTTTCAATCTACAGACTGTGTTTTGGCAGTTGATAGATTCTCTTAAAATGCTTCCTATCTAAAATTTACCCAGCTGGTAGCTTGTAAAAAAAGAAAAAAACAAAATGACACACATTACTGTTCGCCAAGGTAAGAGTCTATGAAGCAATTTAAATATATCAGCTGCAATCATGTTCTCCTTTTCTTTAATGTGGCTGTCCTCTTAGATCTATAGTGCCTTTGAATTTAAGGTGAGCACAGGAACAGAACATCACGCTCTCAGGGCACATTTCCTATATTACATCATTTCAGGGATGTGCACAGACATTTAGAAAGACTGTTGCTTTAACCCAAAGAAAAATGACCCAAAGCCTGCTGAGGAGTGATGTCTATCAGGGTTTGGATGATAAAGTGTTTTATGCAATTATGGACTTCTCATAACACACCAGCAAAAATAAAGAAATCATTCATTCATTTATTTATTTATTTTTGCCAAAGGAGCAGCTTAGCAGGGCGGTTATTGCTGAGGCAACTTTAGTCCATCCTTGATGCATTAAGTTCTTGTTTCATAAGAATATATTTATCCTAGTGACTAACAGGAATTTACAATAAAAATCAGCACTGTAACATGGACAACTAACCTAGAGACAGTGAGGACTTCCAAACTCCGAGTAAGGAATGTGATTCGGGCAGTACATGCATTCCAACAATATCTTACTCTTAAAAAAATTCAGCTTTCAGGCTATCTAGAATTTGACAGCAGCAAAAAGCTTATTTGAATTTAATAGTCTTAATAGCCCTCGTTTGATGAGTCTATAATCATAATCATATACCTGATCTATTTTCTGTCAGATAATTCAGAATTAACTCTCAATAACTGATAGTGACATCACTCTCCTGGATAAATCCAAGCACATGACCTCAGGACATTGTAGTAGTTCACTTCCTGTTCCCCAGACTTCCCATGAAATGTCTCTCTTGTGGGTGCCTTTAAATTAACAATGATATTAGATATTTAATTAAATGTAGGTATTATAATGACAACATCATATACCTACAGTAATGCAACATAGCTACCCAGAGTGGATTGCGACTACGCCTGGGATTTAATTAATATGTTACTGTCCAACAAGTGACCTCAAAACTACTTGAAAGAGAAAAACAGCAAACAAGAAGAACGCTTTCTTTGTTTTTGACCGTGCAGAGTAGTGCGAGATCACACCAGACAGATTTTTTACGTATCACTGATTGTGTACATTACTGTCAGCCATTTTCCAAGACATGACAGTGTAAACAGTTGTTCTGTCTTCATGGCAGCCATTGGTTTCCATTCATTTCCATGAGTCAGTTTTGAAATTTCTGTTAATTGCAGACATCATGCCTGTCGACAGCATATTGATGTTGCCAGGGAATGCACTGAAGAGTCTTACATCAGTTTGCACTCACAGCTGCATTACAGAGCACTGACCGCTGTTGTTTTATACACATGAATCGAGTAGCTCAGGAGGTCAAGCGGTCGCCCACTGCTCAGAGGGTCAGCGCTTTGAGCCCCTGCAGTCGACATGTCGGAAGTGTCCTTGGGCAAGAAACTGAACCCCAAACTGCTCCTGATAGCTGTGCCACTAGAAAACGCTCCATAAATGCAGTCCATTCACCATTAAACCTTATTGGATACCATAAATGCCACCTGACAAAACTTACAGCAGCTTTTCGTTTAGAAATTCTAGCCTTTTGATGTTAATTCTTCTTCTCTCTGTTCGACAGTTTTGCTTTTGTTCTTTTTTAGGGCCTATTCCATAATCATATTAACAGTCTCCTCCTTTACCACCCACTGACCACTGGAGCTAATTGCTTCAGCCTCGATGTCCACCACTGTGGCTTACCTCGACTAATTCTATCATTCAAACAAGATGACCCCTTCATTTGCTAACAGTGACTCTTTCACACTGTGAAACACAATCCTTGGGCCAGTCTCCTCTGTGTGGAGCCAGCGGCAGAGAGCACTTCTCTGTGTGGAAGAGAGTTAATCTGTTGTTATAAAAAGAAAATATCACAAGGGGTCAAAGGGGACTTGTACAGAGGGATGTTATTAATACTGCTGTTTATCCGTTCAAGTTATATCTCCTGCACATGAGGTCAAGTTTCATTACATTTTGATTACATTATGCTCAGTTATTACAGTATGAAAGAGGACTATGGATAAATAATCGCACCAAACGGACTACTTTTGCAACGATCGAAGTACATGCAGCAATTAAAAAGGTAAAGGGTGGAAAATTCTTCTCAAGAGTGTTTGTCCGAAGATAAAGTAGAATTTGAATGACAATGTCACTGCTATTTATTAGCTCAGCCACAGTCTCACTCATGGAAACAAATGGAAAGTCTTAATCTGAATGCTATTATTTTGACAACAGCTATTTGTGGAGAAATCAGCCAAGACCACATTTCGGGGTTTCAGAGGGCACTTGGGTGTGTAAATGACTTTAAAATGTTCAGATTAATCTCGCAACTAAAAACTCCATAAATCCTGTTCATTGTTGGGAAAACTGAGCATTCACACTTAAGCCGTACTCAGAAATGAATGCTGTGTTGATGTGCAGCTAAATTTACTACATTTATCGAAAGACAGAATGTGTCCATGAAAAGTTGAAGTCTATGTAATACTGAACCATTACCCACATACACAACTCTTTAATATTCCTTTAAACACAGAATTAAGTTGTAGGTGTGATATTACCCTGCACTGACAGTAAAGCTGACTTCACTGACACAAATACACATTATTTTCCAATTAATTTCAAGATGAGATAGCACATGCTGTCACAAGTATGGAGAGGCAATAAAAAGCAAATGGTAAGTGTCCTTTTCCAAATGGTGTGCCCAATGAGGCCTTCCTAACCTCAGGCGAATGTTTTTCGCCCACTGTTATTCCCATCTTATTTATTTGGAATGGAACATCCATTTTTATTTCACATTTGCTCAGAAATCTAGACAAGGCAATCGCATCTCTACCGCTGGGCCCCCATATTGTTAGAAATTATACTTTCAATTTACCACCACACAGCCCCAATGTAGCCTGCCTCTTTTGTGATGATCAGCAGGGACAATTGAAAATACAGTGTATTTTGGAGGACAGACTGTGACTGTTGTGACTGGCATCACAGACTGAATTTGATGGAGGTTCTTGACGACAGAGGTTCATGTGTGGAATATTTGGCAATAAAACAACTTGTGTTTCATTGTCCTCATAAAAATATTATTTTGTTTTATGGGGGAAATAATTTTTAAAACTTTGGGACTGTGTAAAACGTAAATAGGAACAGAATGCGAACATCTGCGAACAAACTGTGTTTACCGATACAGTTTTGTGAAGTGTTCCTGAACCCATTTAGTAATCTCGTTTACACAATCATGTGTTCAAAGAGGTGAACCTCGCTACATCCCTGCTTGTGAACGACTGATTCTTTCCGGGATGCTCCTTTAATACCCAATCATGATACTATCACCTGTTACCAATCAACCTGTTTACCTGTGGAATGATCCAAACAGGTATTTTTGGAGCGTTCCACAACTTTCCCAGTCTTTTGTTGCTCCTGTCCCAACTTATTTGAAACGTGTTGCAGCATCAAATTCAGAACAAGAAGATATTTACAAAACTTACTGAAGTCGATGAGCCAAAATATTAAATGTATTGTCTTTATACTGTTTTCAATTGAGTATATGTCAAAAAGCATTAGCAAGTTTTCACATTCTTTGATTCATGTTTTACACAGCATTCCCAGTGTTTTTGGAATCAGGGTTGCATAGTAACATTAAACCAATACGTATCCATATGAAAAATCTATTTGCTGATCATGATATAATTGAGTGAATTGTAATATCAGGCCAAAGAAAATGTCACACACAATTTGCAGACAGTCTGAGTCTTCTTCACTCTTTGCAATCTTCCTTTGTGTTTATCAAATTCTTTTTATCCAGAATGGCAAGAGTCCTGTTTTACTTTCCATTTCTTAGTTCAAACTCACTTAACGAAAAGTTACTCCAATGCAATTAATTCAGAGTTTTAGTTGTAAAACTAAGCCAGGTGTTTTAAGTTTAAAATTATTTAAAAAAATCTAGAACAAAATTCAGGATGTTGTGCTCAGATACCTCTAGGTCTGACCAAGGTCTCTGACCTTAATCATCTTGTTACGCCTCTGGCTTGATCACAGTCATTGTTAGGAAGGGCCAAAAGACTTTATAAATACTATGACTCTTCAAACCTTGTCCCAACAATCGGCAGCTCCTCCAAGCAGCTGGCTAGCACTCTCAGAATTAAAATAATTGATGCCCACAAAGCAGCAGAAGGTTATAAGAAGATGTCGAAGCGCTTTCAGGTAGTTGTTTTCTCACTTCGTAATGTAATTAAGAAATGGCAGTTAACAGGAAAGGTGGAGGTCAAGCTGACGTCTGGAAGACCAAGAAACCTTTCCTAGAGAACTACTCATTGGATTGCTAGAAATACAAATTAAAACCTTTGTTTGACTGCAAAAGACCTTCAGGAAGATTTAAAAGACTTTAAGGTGGTGGTGCACTGTTCTTCTGTGCAGTGACACCTGCACAAATATACCATACCGTCATGTCAGAGTCATCAAGAGAAAGCCTTTCCTGTGTCCTCACCACATTCACCGTCAGACGTTTGCAAAAGAACAACAAAAAAGCTTGTTGCATTTTGGACATAAGCCCTGTGGACTGACAAAGTTTAAATGCAACTATATGCCCACAGTGAGCAAAGGTGTATTTGGAGAAATATAGCTGCATAATGTCATGAAAAGTCTCAGAATCTCTAAGAAGCCTTTTCGAAGGAAGAATGGGCAAAAATCCCCCAAACAGACGCCAATGCTGGCTACAAAAAACCTTTACAAGCTGTTGATATTTGCCAAAGGGGGAGTTACTAAGTACTGACCATGTAGGGTACCCAAAGTTTTGCTTCTGGCACATTGCCTTTTGTGTTATTTTAAAACTGTAAAAGATGAAAATTCCAAAGTAATCTTGCCTAAAATGCTGAAGAAATGTGTAATCTTTATTGTTTATCCTAAATAAGGTCATCTCCAGCTATCAATGAAGTCGAACTGCCAAAAAAAAACTTGCTGAGACTCAACTTTTTTTAAAACCTTAAATCTTGCATTAATCATAATTTTACACATTTAAAAGGGATGCTCATTGTAACAACGTCACATGGAAATGTCTCTTGAACCAATGCTTTAGAGCTCAGTGCAACAAACTAAAACTTTTTGCCAAAAACAATGATTACTCCAGTATCTGTTGTGTGTGCGCATTTCACATTTTGCTTTTTTAAATCCTGAAATCTTCAACATCCATTTTTTATATTTTGAGCAACATAACAATGCTGAACTGATGATGTTGGTCTTACCCACTATTACTTATATTCATCAATTATCATATTCATTGTGGATGATTTTACCTCTCTTAGTTCAACAATATTATATGATGTAAAAATCTAAAAATAATTCTTGTTGCATTGGCAAGTTTTGCGTTTCCATTCTGTTACATAAATGTTCTGATCATTGTCAGTACACAATATCAACAGTTTAAATTTTCCAGACATTTTGCTCAGTCTGGCTCCACTTTTTTGATGGAAAAGAAGCACAGGCTCATTTCAGGGAGGGCTGTGTGTGTTTGTGTATCTGAGGGAGAAATCAGGAAAGTGAAAGTCAACTTCCTAAGATTACAGAGAGCTCATGTATTTATTTTGCTGCCACAAGTAACAAAAAGGGAGCTGACAGTTCCTGCTTCAGTGTTGGTGTGGACTTGTGTTTTTCAGTGGATTCAAAGGACATGTTTTCGTGAGTGTCGAGTGAGACTAGTGCAGGGAGATATTACACTGAGACAGGCCGTACTTTGAAACAGTGGCTGCGTCTAAAACCCTATTCCGAAAGGGATTTATTTGACAAGGGGAGGTTGGATGATTTTAATATTGCATGCACTGATCAGTAATTTTAATAACATCTGAAACACGTGTTTTTTTCTTTCTCTACCCCAGTAGTAATAACTCCTTCCTTTCCTCCCTCCTATAATCAAAGAGACGTCTGGACAGACACCTTGCTTGCTGTGGAGCTTTATCAGCTCAACAATTGGAGAGGTAACCCAACAACGTAAATGCAAACTTATCAAGACCAACATACAGTCCAACTTGGGAACCCACAGGATAAAGGGAAAAAAAAAAAAACTCACAAGCTCATCCGCTGCAAAGTAAGCACTTGTGTATACATAAAGCAGACAAACAAGCTTTCATATTGGACCACACTGCAAAACGCACCCCACTCTTTGTTATTCACACGGCATTGGGTTCTAATATATTAGATTTGAACTTGGGTCCCCAGTTGTTAAACATCTGCCAATCAGCCAAAGGCAAATCCCCATCTGGGTGAGGGAGGTGCATTAAAATTGAGAGCCAAGCGTTTATACGCTATCTGTCTGTAAAACAGCTGGCCTGCTGAGTTAATTTCAAATACTTGTTTGTTTGATTAAATGGTAAGTGCTGACTTAACTAATGCGGAAATTTTGATGCTGGACATATATTTGCTTCGTTTTTTTCAGCAGGTATTAAAAAGATTAAAGACCATGACATTAGCTGTGAATAACCAGTGTCGCTGCCACAAGGGTCCCCGTGCCAAAGAGGATTCAGATGAGCAGGTTCCTCCCCCATGTAGAAAGAGGTCTCTTGTTATGTGTTGTGCCCTAGAATGCAAAGCTTCACAGTTGACTGGGTTCCATCATCATTCCAGCTACCTAATGAGTGATTGTTTGTGGGCTGATAAAATTAAATTGCAAGCCTCGCTGATTTCAGCAACAGGTGTTTTTCTCTGTCTCATAATAACATGAGAGACAGGGGTTTTCACCACCTACTCAGGGTGATAATGTATTCTGGTTTACCGATTCTCTTGGTTTAACATTCTCCGCCCACATGCAGTGAAAAAAGGAAAAGATTTGACCAATTGTGCTTCACAGAGGTTCATTATGTGAGCTCATATTCTGCTCATGTTAAAAGAAATATGTCTACAGGCTGAATTTAAGATAAAATACTTGCACTTCTCCAGCAGCAATTCATTTTTTTTATTTCGCTCCATTGTCTTTTAAACTATAATCCTTGAGATTTGCATGACATTGTTTCCCACTTTCGATACTATTTAAAGGTGTACTATGCAGGATTTTCCTACAGAACAATGCGTTGACTAATGCAAAAGTAATCCCTCTCAATCATCACTTATGATCCACTAGAAGTGTGTGGTCGTTGCTCAATGCCACTATTTTTTTATTTTCTTCCTATTTTGCTGTGGTCAGGACGTTTCTAGGATGCAACTTTTGTGCAGTTGGTGTCTAGCCCTCCGCCAATAGCAGAGGCGCATGACTCAAGCTGCCTTCACATGCACAAAAGATTTACAGGAAATTAGGTCTGCATGTAATCTACAACATGATCCCTCAGGAAGCCAGATTCATACAGAAAGACACAGATACCTCAACCACACCAACGCAGGGGTAGAAACTCCATCACAACACCCTCAGCTGACCCAAGCAAATAGATGTAACGCTGCATTTTAAAGGCTGTTGGGCTAAATGAGACAGCGCTTCTGTAACTGGATCCTGCTCTGTTCAAATGCCTTATTATACCGCAACACAGAGAGAACTTACACTGCATTCTAGCCACCAGGCTAAAGGTATATGTACTGGCCTCACTGTTTCCTGATTAATCTCCTTACACCTGATGCAAACAGAACATCCTTCCACTGCTGCCCCTTCACATTTTAAAAGTATTCAACTGGCCACACACTGCGGGGGCTCGATTGTGAAGGTGCCACAGGAAAATACAATGTACTTGTCACATAGTTCATGCTGACATGATGGAAAAAGGCAGATTACGGATTGACGACTTCATATAAAGTTGTTTGGCTGCACTGTAAAGAAATACACCACTTTCTCTTGTTATTTCTGACAAAGTGGCCGCTCAGTGAGTGTTTGCTGCCGACAGCATTTTAGGACCTGTAGTAGCCAACTGCTACCAAGTAAGAGCAAGTGCAGTTTTCAGCATTAAATGACTAAAGGCAAAACTTATTGGGAGTTTGAGACAACTTTGGTTTATTTTTCTAGATATAATTTCTTGTATCCAGGACTTTTCACAATTGGTTAGCTAACCCACCAATGAAATGTAAATATGGAACAGACTGTATGATTATATGATTTGCTGCTTACAGAAAAGTTCAACAGCTGGTTTTACTTCGCCCATTCACTGGGATTTCATTTTTTTGTTAGATTGTTAGTAGTAGAAGTAGTCAATTTTGTTTTTCCATCTAAAACCACAGCACAATGTTGTGTAAATGGCAGAGACTGTGATTCTTGTGAATCATGTGGTACTCCACCACATGTGGCCTCCGGCGTCACTCTCTTTTATCCCCCCACTAAAAGTACTTCTCAAATTTGCCAGTTATCCAACACTGGTTTGTACGAGGACTGCTCTGTGGTGCTGTTTCTGAAATTGTGATGGCTGTTTGACTATAATGTAACCCAATTAATAGTTCATTGAAGAAGGACACATATTACACATTAGGTTCTAACCCAATTAGTGGTACTAAGGTATCAGGTAGAGTGAAAGTGTTGTTTAGCTACATGAGAAACTTTTCCAAACTGTCGATGGATATGTAGTGTATAGTCACTGTTCATAAATTGTGATTTCTGGTGTTTGTCTGCATTGCTTCCTTATTACCTGGGTTAGGGGACTGGCATCAAACCTGCATTTCATCTATTTTATTCAACAGAATTTAGATTGTTCTTTCATCCAAGACACTTCTTAATGAAATCACATCTGCAAGTACTTAATATGATAATCTCAATTATGATCAATTGTTGGGGTGTGAATATGCCATGACTTCTGTAAACAAAAGTAGTTCTGCTCAGTGGCAGGATTCACTTCCAAGCCTTCAGAGAAATAAAATGTTTTAATAGCCTCTTTTCCTGTTAATGATATTCCGTTCGTTCTTAACACACCATTGCACAGATATTGAAACCATTCATTTCTGTAATAGGGAAAAGGGGCCCACAGAGAACTCAATCTGAATCCTGTGTTCTTGACAGTTACTTTTCTGTGATAACAGTTTTAACATCCTGCGCCATCATCTATTCAGTGGATTTACTGATTTTATAGATTTTTTTGCAGCTTGATGTTTTGGCTAGGTCAATTCCATATCAAATATTACTGACACTTCTCCAGTGCAGTGTTGAAAGAAATATTAAAAATGCAGTATGCGGCTTTGGTGACTCATGGATTACATTTAGCATTACAGGTCAGTGCAATAGCAATCCTGTCCATACACAGTTTTGCATTGCGTATTTATGGCATGAGTTATACTAAAGAGAAAAGCCTTGTGCTCTTGCTATGACCTCAAGAAATCGAACGGTAGCTTGCCTTGGGAAAGACGATTATACAAGTACATTCCTGAATGCACACAAGAACAGCTGCTAGTCACATCCAACAATTCTGATTCCTATCAAATCTTTAATGTGGTTTCTGTTTTAGTGAGGGCTGGCTGGTGCTGGTTGCAACCTTGTTCACAACTATTGTCAGTGTCAATGTCTTCTTCACTGGAATTAACTCCGGAAGGGGGCGCCTAATGAAAGATTACAGATGCATGGTTGTTGTCTTACTTTAGCATGCTTCTTTACAAATTTGTATTGAATTATTTTTGGTCATCAATCTTGAAAAAGAGGACACATATTCTCAAACCTTGTGTAACCAATGGCAAACACTTCCATCAGTGCTACATTTCTAGCAATGTGATGTAATGTATAAAGTCAGCAGTAGCTTCCCCCTGGGCCATGTGTTGGACCTAAAAAGACAGTTAAAGCTAAAACAAGCCAAAGGTGCAAACAGCACCCACAGGGCTTCAGTGAACACAGTGTCTGCGGAGTTAAGTAAAAGGGTTTATTCAGATCGATAGACAACACATTAACCTTTAGCTCTTCAACACAACGGGATCAATACGCTCACACAGTTAACTCACTCTACAAGACTGTGGCAATGTGGTTTAGACGTGAACAATCTGGATGTCTTACTATTTCAAGGTCTAAATAAATGACGGGGTGACGCAGGCATCATGATTTCAAAGTGTCATTGTTGCCTGGTGTTTAGATTCATCCCATTGATTATGCAATGATGCGTGTCACTAAATAACCATTGGGGACACGTCATCGTTATGCAGTGCGCAGCACAGGTTGCTTATGTATACAGCGGCTTGTATCATTGTGGTCATTTCAAAAAGCCCAGTCTGCCAGTGCTTGAGACTGAAACAAAATGTTTGGCTGCTTTCAAATAAGAGAGGCAGAACCGGAGCAGCAGTGATTGTGATGTTTTGGTCAAAGACAGTAAAGAGGGCCAGTTTACCTTGACTGGAAAGCAAGGTAACCTGACATCAGGATTAGGCCTGAAGCGACCAGTCAGATAATGACAATATTCCACCTCAAATTTACATCCTCCCTATGCTCTTGATAAATGAACATTTCCACCAGGGTTTGAGGCAGTCTGAGAATATGCATCTGCCCTTGAATCTCTGGGGTATGTCCCAGCACTTCCCCCATACAAATCTGCCAATACAGATCCATTTGAACGGACTTATCTCTTTGTATACAAATTGGTTTGAACCACGAAAGGACAACAGATTGTACTTATCTGTGGATGCTGTGCCTATGTGTGTATTTGAGTGGCAGGCAAACGCTGCCAGCGGATTTTGCCTGCTTTAAATTACACTGCACTGCAGAATGCAAAACTGATTTGTCATAACAAAACAATTGTCGACATGTTCGGTTTTGTTATGTTTAATGCGGCTCTCTGGAGTAATGCCGTTTCTTCGTAGGTTTGCAGAGTGTTTGCAGTATTGGGTTGGAGCGAATATATTATATAGTCAGCCAAACATCACCAAACTAAACAGCCAAAAGGTGGCCACAGTGGAGTAAACAATGGAATCTGTGTGCAAAAACACAGACTCCAACTCCCTGCACAATAGAAAATGGAACTGACTTCCAACTGGCATTTTTCATTAATTGTTTAAAAGACAAATGAGATGGGGACTACCAGGCAGCATTCACACATTTCCACTACTACTTTTCCACTACGCAAGAGGCCAGCACCTACAACCACATTGTTATAACTGTTGTGTTGTACCATACATATTTTTTTGATTAAAATGCATGCACAGACTACTAGTCTATAGACTGATGCAGACTTTTCTCTTCTCTTCAGTCCACATGTACAAGGACCAATCTTGACATGGTATCGCATCAGTTAATTTCACACTTCACTTGATACTTTGTGATGTAATAGGAAGCCATACTGCTGGGGTTCTGCGCAGTCAGTTCAGTCACATTCACCAAGAATATGAAGTTGGTGAGTACGTAAAAGAGTTGCTAGAAATACTCAATGCACTGTCGGATGTCATTGTGTTAAAATTTTGGACTGCGGCAGAAGAGTGTAAGGCAGATAAGGGAAGGGCACTGTGTGTGTGTGTGTGTGTGTGTGTGTGTGTGTGTGTGTGTGTGCGCGTGCGTGTGTGTGCATGTCTTTGAAGACAGCGGTTGGGATGATCTGGAGAGAGGCCCAAACATCCAGAGAAATAGGGCTTTCCTTATCATGCAGTCACATGATTTTATGACTGAAAGGCCAGCTCATCTTGTGGTGGCACTGACTTTGAAGCAGGTCATGGGGATGCTGCCTTTTCCCCAGCTCTATTCCAGACCTGTGTTACCCTTCTTTCTTATACACATTTATGTATTGGTATTTTTCACCCTGGAAGGACAGAGGGAATATCTGGAATTCACGCTAAATGCGGGCAATGATGTCATGCTGTTACATTTTAGAACACAGCATTTAGCGACATCATGACTGCAGAAAAAAGTCGAAGCAAAGGTGTGAATTGAGAGCAGATTTGGTGCAGCAAAGTCACGACTGCTCCCGCTCAAAATGTTTTGACTCTGTGGGAAAATTTCTGCTTACTCGTAGTTTTGCGCCTCCAAATGTACAGACACAGGAACAGAAAGGAGGGTCTAAAGGAAAATAAGAGACACTTAAGTTCTTCATAAGCTTGGGAATAAAATTGTCAGCTGCTGCTTGTTGTCACAGCAAACATCAGCGGTTGGAACTGAAAAACCACTTCAGTGATCAAAAGTGAGCCAAAAGTTCACTTTTCTTTGTATCTAAACGCAGCTTTCTCGTTATCCTGAGCTGAGAGAACACAAACGCTGTGCTCCCTCCCTCTTGCTCTGATAGCCAATTAATAGGATTAATGTGAAATTGCAATTAACTTCCCAGCTCTACGATGTGTCTTATCTTGTTTTCTATCAAGAAACATCACACCACAATATTTTGACCAACCACAAAAAGACCTAACTGTTATGGGGGACTAAAACATCAGTTGGCCACTGTGTTAAATGTTACATTTTTAAGGGAGGCAATATTTTTCTTTGTTCAGTCTAAATTGCTTTCCTTGTAAATGGTGACTGTAAAACAGTAAAAGGACACACAATTTCTTACAGCCTTTATCAGATTATAGGCAACCCTCAGACATTGATTTATTTCTCTTGAGGCAGACCTCCTTGTCATGTAAACGTAGCAAAAAAAAAAAAAACATTTATCAAACCAGCTTTGACCAAATGTCCAACGCAGCTCATACTGTAAGTTAATGAAATGTCTGTCACCCAGAACTCACACGAGAAACGTTGAGCTACGGTTTCAAAATAAAGTATTTCACAGATGCAGTTTGCCATAAACCCTAAAGCTGAATGGAGCCCACCACAAACATGGTAGCATGCAAAAAGATCCAATGTGGGAAAGAACATTAGAAATGACTTCCACACTTATGGACCATAAACATGAGAGCAAACTCAGATCAATGAGATTCCATTACCATCCTATCTCATTTCCCAGAGCGGAATTGGAAATGGGTTAGAGATGGATCGTGTCATTACCAATTCCAGCGGATCCACGGGAGCCATAGATGAGTATGAGTGTGAGAGTGTGTGTGTGTGTGTGTGTGTGTGTGTGTGTGTGTGTATGTGTGTGTGTGTTATCTGCACCTGCTGCCAATGAATAGGTTTTTAGTGACAAGCAGGAAGGTGAGCAGGAGTTCATGCACTATCACAACCATCATAGTTGTTAATACGCTTGCCTGGAGATGCAGAGCTACTGGAGGTTCCCAAACTAAACAATTTTAGACAACTTCCTGTTTTGAGTATGAACTATGGCACCATTTTATGATGGTCAAAGCAAGTTTTAAGATAAAGACTACATGGAATATCTCCTAGCTAAGCCACAGATGGTTCAGTGATGGAACTCCTGGCTCGTGCCCCCTCGGGACACTGCCCCTCCAACATGTGGTCCGTCTTCCACTGTTAAGTTTCTACCTGTTTCAGGATGATTATTTATTCATTGTGACACCATTCAGCTCCCTACAGCTGTTGTGAGAAGCAAATAATCCTGCCAATGCCTAATTTGACCTCGTACACAACAAACAATGCATTTAAGACCAGGAAAAGAGAAGTATTTAAAAAAGCTGTCTACTTTCTCTAATATCTTTATCTTCCATATTTAAGCTCACTGTACCCCCATAATCCCCCTTTCCCAAATATTTTACCTGACCACCCACAGATGCTTCACTAAGTAGACAGGTCATACGTAAAGGAGTCTTTTTGAACACCAAGTTATAGGCCCACAAAATAGATTACACTGACTCACTCTGGGCAGGATAAATTACTGAACATGACTGATTAAAAAACAAATCGTGTTTCAGATCATCAACCCAATTCTCAGCTGCTATACGCACACCTTCGTACCTCTATCCTTCTTGCTCACCTATTATATCCTCTCAGCAGTTCTAAACTTTAGTAAGAGACCAGATATACAGTAGGTAGGTTACCCACAGACCCATCGTAATGGTGGTGTTAGCTCAGCAGAGCACAAACAATTGCATACAGCTATGTGTCTTTTTTCCTCTGTAGGAAAGCTCTTTTTAAAAGGAAAAACTGAAGATGAGAAACTCCGAATAAAAGAGGAAAAAAAAAAAGAAGTGTGTGATCTAATGAGCAATTGGAAAACTGAACATGCAGATAAACTGCAAGAGTTATTTTATTTCTGAGTGATTTACAAACACTGGAACACTGAAGTCGCATTTATAGGTAGTAAACTAAAATGAAACACAGAACAAGGGGAAAACAGTTCAGAACAGCGTGTTTCTGCAGAGGCAGAATTTGATTCACTCAGTTGAGTGCAAAGGATAAACTACCGTGGCTCTTCCAGTCAGCCAAATCAACACAACAACACTGAAACGTTATTTTTGGCGATATGGACTGGTAGCAAAGCTCTCGCAGAAAAACAAAACGAGAATGTAGTGTGTGGGTTTATTATCTGAACAGGAGCCTTAGTCTGACCTTGCAGTTTACTGCTGTACTTTTGCGATAGTTGTAGCCCACTACACTTTCGTGACATGAAACTTTGTTGTAAACTTTCTCCGTATTTGCTGAGTGCATACTGTGTGCCGTACCTTCAAGAACTGGATATGGGAATAGAAAGCTTTGACTGTGACCAACGTCATGTCAAAGAGGACATTTCCACCCCATGATACCAGTTAGATCTCACAGTTTGTGCATTTTGACAGAGAGAAGTGACAGGAGAATCACTTGGAACAAATTGTGCAGAAGTACATTGGCTGTTTCAAGCCAGGAAGAAACATAACAGTTTTGCCAAATGACATGTCCGTGCCAATTCGCCCAGTCCACTGCAAGCAAAAACCCAATTTGGCATCAAACTTTGGACACCAAATACACACTGAACACATTTCCTGAATGCTATGATCTACTAATAAAAGACTGTGTGGTGATGCATCTCACACATCTTGGGCATCAGGCAAGGCAGGAATGTCACCATGGATGATTTCTTTACATCCCTCTCCCTGGCCAACAAAGTAATTGCCAATAAGAGAAGTCTGCTCAAAACCACAAGTAGAATGAGACAGGAGCTGTCGCCCTCTGTAAAAGCCAACATGCTAAAAGAACTACAGTCAACAACAGTGATGACAGCTGGCAAAGACAACAATTAGATTGCACACATAAAAGCCAAGAGCGTCTGCATTCTCAGCACTGTCCATCCTACTGTAAAGCATGAGCACAGTATGCTCTCGAGCCTACCAGCCTGCCCTGGTGGCCACCGGTGACCACGGCTTATACCGGAAAGGCTCCTTTGCTCCCTGAAATAAAACATGGTGCCAGACGGGCAAGAGCACAAGCAGACAAAGTGCTACCGATCTTTGAGTTGTTGAGGCAAAAATGATTTCATAATGTAGGACAATTTATAGCATGAACACAAAATAACTATATAATTGTCCAGAGATAGTCCACAAGATTATTCTCCTGCTATTGTCAATGACCAGATTTTAAAAAGGCAAAGGAGATTTGAGTTGACTGCTGAGGGGAATGACAAATGGCACAAAGATGATATCAAAAGTTTAGAAATCCAACAAATGTGGCAGTATACAAAGATTAAATGTCTAGCACGTGAGCTGAGATATACAGCATAATCCCAAATACAATACAGTTGGAGCTGTCGCTGTCACATGCATACTCAAGGCAAATACAGAAATACACTATATTAATATATTATATTTAATACACATTCTTTGCATTTTTGTCACCGTATCCTCCGCAGCCAAACCTGAACCAAGACTGTTCTGTATCCCAACACCTAACCTTTCCCCAAGCTCGTCACAATTACTGGCATCACATAATTTTCATGTCATTTTGCAGGAGTTATGCAATGTTCACAGAACTAATAGTATATAATGTGCATTTTTGAGGTTGTGCTCCTTTTCCAAAACTCTGATTGCTAACCCTGCACGTCTCCAAACTGCCTGTGGTGCACAATTAATTAAAAATGAATGAATATATTTGTCTCTAATTTGTAATATAATTAGACCTATAATAAGTGATAACAGACCATAAAGATGCCCCCTTCCTTCTCTATATCATTAATCATGTATCTAGATGAATTTATTGACTGGAGGAGTAGTAAAACACTATGTATATACAAATTGTGCCAACAGACACAGAAGCAAAACCACCAGATAAGTAACACAACAGAATACACTTTGTACACTGCATGTGTGTATTGCTCCAACATTATGCAGATATTTCCATATAACTGCTGATTAAGTTTGATGCCTATGCCCTCCAGGGACAAGACAAAGCAGCCATAAAGGTAAGAAAGGAAAGATGAGCAAAGAAATAAAATACTGCAGTCATTTCAGCCACTTAACTTGAGAAATAATCTCTTCTACCTAGAATCAATACCTAGTAGAGAATGTAAATTTGAGCTGAGATATCTACATTTCTAATAATGAAGAGGGAGCTTTTCCTCCAGTTGATTACATTTAGGTGTGGGAAAAAAAAAAATCATTTGTGTAGTCAGGGAGACCCCATATATAGTTCAGAAGCCAGCATCAGTTATCTTGTGTTTTCTGCAGAGCAACAGAGCTGGGCAATTACACCAACTTACAAATGACCGAAAAGCTTGTAAGGTGCATGCATTTTTACATGAAACAATGAAAACCTGCCTCTTTATGTCAACTTTAAAATGCTATTAATTCATTTAGAATGTAAAAAGGCCACACTTCCACAATGCCTTGAACGTGGGCACCAGTACAGAGTCAGGGCCCTTTACCTGCCACCAGCCAACAACTCTGTCATGTCACTGCAGAAGGGCAGAACATCACACAAATGCAGACTGAAAGGGTGGCTTTAAGAAGCAGTCCTAACGGATGACAGATGGTTACAAACGCTGTTACTGGTCTCATTTAGTGTGATTATTTTTTCATTGTTTATTATTTTGGATGCATTGGTGGCTGCCAGTTCAATGAAAGTTGAGCAGCTTTTTGTTTTTCCTTCAGTATGTTTTCACTCTGCCTTTTGCCATCCCTCCCGGACAAGATACACGAGCACAACACCGGCCTAGTCAGACTTACAACACACCCACAAAGACTGGAGCAAGCTTTTCAACAACTATTCTATTTTAGCTTGAGAAACAATGAAACAATGTTTTTATTTCATAGTTTCATCGTCCATGGCATATGACGGCAATTGTTTCCTGTGTATGCTTTGATTAAATGTCAGCCACACTAACAATTCCATAGGGTGGTACTAGATTACATCGTTATGTCTGGGAAGCCACCATCTATGCAGGGGAGGTCGTCTACAAATATCTGTGCTGGTAGTAACG
Source organism: Chelmon rostratus (assembly GCF_017976325.1). Classification (NCBI taxonomy): domain Eukaryota; kingdom Metazoa; phylum Chordata; class Actinopteri; order Chaetodontiformes; family Chaetodontidae; genus Chelmon; species Chelmon rostratus. Next base: position 8,754,376 of record NC_055680.1, on the reverse strand, counting down.
CACAAATGTACAAATACTGGAGAAGGGAGAAAACAAAATTAACAGAGGGAGGGTGGGAGCACAGAAGAAATAAAATCATGTTGGTAAAACAGAGGAAGTGGGGTGAGTTTGGAAAGACTAGATTAGACAAACTACAGACAGTGGAACTTTGATGAGCAGAGCTGCCCGTATTTATGATTAAAAATCGTCTGCTTCTCTCTGCCAATAAGCCCTTATCTGTACTGCATGCATTTAAGTCTGATAGGGCTCCTAGCCATGGTGAAAGATACAAAAAATAATTAGCTAACATTCATCTTTGAGCACACAGGAATTTTATAGTAAAGGGGGAAAAATGCATTAGAGAAGGAAGATTGGAAGACGAGCACCAGTTTTACTTGGTTTATTCTTACATTAAATGTTTCTGTTTATTTCTGTATGTGTTTGTCAAAATGACATTATTTCCCCTCAGCAACAGCAGGCAATCACTTTGAGATAAGCGAATACTGAGAATCTGCACTTGCACCTTGCTCTTCAACTGAAGTCAATCTTGAGTGATCTAAAAATGGATGGAGCCTCAGCTGGGTCTCATATGAATGGGACTGTTTTACCCTTTAGATGATATTTCAACCTGTATGTTGAAAATTATATTTAAACTTGAGCGATGGATCAGATTAATGACAACACATTTTATTTACTAAATCAACGCACCATCTCAGGAAAACCACATTAAAGGCAAAATTAGATACAAATGGTTTTATAAGAGGAGCTGCTACTTGATGGTAGATCAAATGTTGAGATGCAACACTGGAGGATTCTAGAAAGCCAGAAATACCAGGTTCTCCAGCGACAGAAGCCGTAATAGTCATGCTGCAATGTGCCATAAGATCCTGTTAAATGTTCTCCAATACGTACACATGACTGGCATGACTCAAAAGAAAAAGGAAAGGAAAGACTGGAGGAGTGCCAACAGCTAATCAGTCATTCATTTGATGCACACAGCTTTCAATCTGTCAGTAAGATGATTAAAGTACTGGACATCTAAGTACAATTCTTAACAAGATGACCACCTTCAAACAATGCATTTTGTCAGGTTTAAGATTAGTGCATCCAGATTGTTTTGAAATCATACCACAGTCGCTGGCTCGGTAAACGGGGGCTTCAGAGCATGCCATCACTGGCTGATTCCATGGAGCACTTTCGAGAAAGATCCTGTAACTTGGGACTCTAAATATAGATTAAGTTGGATCCTTATGTTCAAATACGATTTATTTTATCATCCTAAATCAGGCTGCCGCAAGGGATTAACTAAAGCAAATGCAAAGTTATGTACATTTTACTCACCTTATGGAATTACTGGGCATTGAGGTCTTCCATCTTTAATCCAAATTGGTGCCACCAATGTATTAAAATTTGGTAGCATAGTTGTAACATTTTGTATGTGCCTTGTAATCTATCGCATGCCAAGTTTCTGAGGAGATGAAAGAAATTAGTCAGAATTCATGAGTCAACCTAATCAAAGCTGTTGCGATTGTTTATGTATTATATGTGATGTACAGTAAGCGTGCTGAACGTATTGTGTGTTGTTTTAATTATTAGAGCACTACTAGTCATAAACACAACTTCTTATTGCACTTGAATGAAACCATTTCTTTCTCGCAACTATACCTCAAAGTGAAATATGAAATATGATTGACTTTCTTTCCTCGAGTCAAACCTCTTCCCTAGCGATGAGTTGAACACAGATGCTTTCTTTTGTGAGTACACTGTAAGCAGAGACGGTGAAGATAAAACACAAGCAGATCAGTGTCCTACAAAGGAAATGTCCTATCTTCATCTATTTAGCACCAAAGAAAGAGTAGTGTATGGGATCCCAACAGGCCTTATTAATATACAACATAATTTTAGCCAGATTTACTGCCACTAATGGCAGCTGAATGTATCTGATAAACACTAATGTTCAAAAAGTTCCTTCTTATTAAGTCATCAGGATAACATGACATTCTTCACTAAAACAGGTCAAAGCACATGGCCCAGATCTTGAATTGATAAGCCAGAGGGACAGACAAGGCAAGTACCGGGAGCATTAGCAGCGAATGCCCGATGCCAAAAATGTTGAGATGCTGTGTAAAACATAAATAAAAACAATGCAATCATTTGTAAACAAACTGTGTTTACCCACTACAATGCCTCCAGAGTCTTATTGAAAACACCAAATAACTAGTCAGCAGCATTTTAGTGAGAGGACACAAGATTGTCCAAGGTGGTCCAGTGTATCACTGACTGGCTTTTGGCTTGTGTATGTATTATTGCACATGTATCTCAACCTTATTGTATCTAGCTGTGGACTGCATATCTAGATAGGTATTGAATCGTCTGAGAGGAAAAGATACATTCCTCTTGGCTGCGACTGGTGTGTGCTGTGACACGAAACAAACATTATTGCCCTTCTTTTGTTAATTGTTAATTACGACACTGCAGAGGCTCTTCTCCCTCCCATTTGTCTGCCTATTACTAAGCAGGATCTCCCAAATCTGTTCACACATTTCAAAGAAATGTGGCAAAAAAAGATCTGGCCAAGGGTCCATAAAAAGCGACTAGTTTATGGTCTGACCACTCCTTTATTGCAAGGTGTAGAAAGATATTTTGGATCTGTTTCTACAGGTCAAATAGTGAATCCATCACCAAAGAAAGAAATTCTCATTTTCCAATTGCAACTCTAAACTGGAGAAAGATCAGGGTACATTTTTTATCCTTGTGATTAGCATAAATGAAAAAGACCAGTGTAACATTTGTAAACCTCTTTGAACCGTCAGCCCACCAACACAATACCGGTGTTGTCGACCATCTGCAACCAAATTAGGATACAATCTAACAAAATGATTCCTGCAACCAAGTGTCTGGTCATTTTAATTGGAAATTTGGTACTAACATTGATTGAGTAAATGCAGCTCCTGTGAGGATGAAACAACAAAGGCTGATTTGAGGCAAGATTCCCTGAACACAGTCTGACTATAATTGGATTAGAAGGCTGGTTGCTACAGACAGAATAGGAGAAACAGAGGAAGGCGCTTTTGCCATTTATTCTCTTTTGTGTGGTTGGAGGTGATTATGACTAGTCAATGATGGCAAGTTTCAGGCAGCTGCCAAAGAAAATGAAGCTCTTTCCAAAGTAGTTAACATTCTGTATGTAATCCATCTAAACTGTTGCAGCCTGATGTGACCCCACATTACATTTTACTCCAGACTTCTTTAAAGGCAAGTACATTAAGCATGTGGTTCAAGAACGTATAAATTCAAACGTACTTAGGGAACATGGTTACAGTATTTAACAGAAGTTACTGATAATGCTACGTGAATTTACAGTGTCTTGCTCGGTGATAGAGGTCACAAGAATCATAGATCCTCGTCTTTTTAAAGGCCAAAACAATGTTGTAGTGCATGCTTGAATTCCTATTATTTATGTAACTACATGAGTTACACCACCCTCCCTGTGAAAATTAATCTTCGTCCTTTCCTCTGGAGTGCATGTGCACTTAATAACCCAGTCCATGATAGCATCTGAGGAGGGCCCCCATTTACTCTGTTACATGAAAATGGCCTCCACTTCATCAGCTCTCAGCCAGCCCTACTTGAGTGAAAGAGGTTGGGGTGGGGGGTTAGGTTAAAATCCTTGATTTGAGCGAACAATATGAGATCATGCAAATGAGATAAGTGCAGACCTATATATACACGTCTCCTGAACTCTCCAATTGTGTTCTGAATCATTCTAAATTGCACTCTCTAATATTTACTCCTTTAATTACACCCAATAATATATATTCAGAATAACAATATTTGGATTTTTGATTTTTCTCCCAACATTTTTATTAAGGATTTGATAGGAACTGCTTTGTTATTATAATTCTTGCCTCCAACACTACTTCGACATTCTGTCATGTTGCACTGAGGGCAGACTGAATGTTACAGCGACTCACTATCGCCTCTTGAGCTAGAAAGTGGTATTACAAGACAGGACAGGCAGAGGTTAGATGGTTAGCACGCTAAATGCAGCAGGTATCTCACAATACACAGACATACATAGACATCTTTGACATGACATCAAAAATGTTATTTCTTCTTATCCTGTTAATAGATTTAGTAGATTTTTGAATGTTTGAAACTAAAATTCTTACATATAGCTGGCAGTGATTTCCAGTATTTTCCTCAGTCAGTTCAACTCTCAGACAAAATGAATATGATACACTTATCTGTGAGTAATACACTTATGCAGTTCCAGATACAGTTATTTTGCCTCGTGGCTCAGTGGTCTGGGAGAAGTGCCATTTGGCCAGACCACCTAGAAAAGTCGCACATACAACCCCAACAAAAACAGAAAGTGTCAAGTCATCTACCGTTCAATAAATAAGCTATGAAATTAAAGGTTTGAATGGAATTAGTGAGCTGTGGCCGGCCTTTATTTTTCAACGAACAGTTACTTTTGGCTACGATGCACAAGTCAGTCTATTCAGCATGATATTAGGCAAGCAAGGCTCTTTATCCTAAATTCTGTTTGTCCATTTCCTAACACTGGCAGCAACTGTCACTTTCTCCCCTGGGCCGTAGTGGCTGTAACTGACCTTTAAAAAAAAAAAAAAAAAAAGGAAAAAAGAAAAAAGACTGGAATGCTTTTAACAAAAAAGTAATGACCCAAACAGTCCAGTTTTAGTTAACCAAAATATTATATATATATCTTTAAAACTGATGATCACTGAAGAACAAAACCTAATGAAAAAGTATAATTCGAAATTTTGGTGCACTGGCATATATTTGCCTACACCGTATGTGATTTCTGTTCACAATGCATCTGCTGTCGGTGGAGCCAAGGAGCTAGTGCATCATTTGAGCAAATAATTAATCATTGCAACATACAACACACAGCACCAAAAATACATTTACCCGCAAGCATGAGGCTCCAGAAACTCAAATATCAAACTAAATAACCCAGCTTTGTTTTGACTACTCTGTTCTGCTTTAGTTTGCCACAGTCTGGTAAAGTCCTGGGTGCTCATTTCACGTCTCTGTCTGCTGTGACAGGGTGAGTCATTACTCAAATCCAATTTGCCTGCAAGCCTTTATGTTGCCTGCTTTGCTCATGTGTCTTTCTGTTGACATATAAAAAGCAATCTCTTTTCGATCGCTGGCATGCAACCAGCATGATTCTCCTTATTCTCCTAACATCAGTTGGTGAGAGGGGCAATGAGTGGACAAGATGCCACTTTTGCCACCGAGGGCAAAAGAAAATGAAGCCATTCATCTCCCACTAGGTCATGAAAAGAGATGGGAAACTCAGAGGGGAAACACTGGTCTGTTTTCTGTTATGTTATCGTAGATGGGGAGGCTGTGTGGATGCTTCTCATTACAGCTTTCACCCCACCCGTCTCCATTCCAGACCCTATCCCTGTGGCACTGACTAAGGCCTGCGCTGGCTGCTGCCGCTACGGCCAGCTGTGAACAGATGGGTGGCACAGAGCAGGCCAATATGTCTTGCCTGATGGTGTATTGCAAGAAATATGAAGAGCTGCTCTGTGGCAGACTCAGTTCAGATTCAGTAAATGCAGTAAAGAGATCTGACAAGATGCAATGTGTGTATCCACAGGACATGGCAGATTCAAACCCAACGAAAAAGTACAGTTAATTAATACTATCACAATCTTGTCAGTCTTTAGAATCATCTTACAAGTTATGGTAAAAAAAAAAGTTTTTCATTATATTTACTCTCCTACTCATGAAATTATATTCATGGCAGTCTATGTACAGTCTATCATTTAGCACACATTTAGCAGTGGTCTCTTTGGACTGTAATACTTGATATGTAACTAAATATACTTTGACATACACATTGCTTTTCCAAGAAAGCAATACATAACCCATTCTGAGTCCAGGGACATGAATTAATACTTGATGGGAACAACTGTTCCTGAAAGTATGTTACAGAGTCATGAAATTAACAAAAGCATTCCCACTGAGTGTTTAAGTCATTGATGGTGAACCAAAACTGTCAAAGTTGGCTGTTTCAGTGCTGCTTCTGGCCGTAACATACATTCATAATGTACATAAATAAGCTTAGGCAGAAGCAGGAGTATCTTTTAAAATCAGAACACTTTTTTGCATTTATTCTAGTTGGCTCAGAAATCAAATCATCACTTCATTGATCTTTGCCCTTTCTCAAACATGGCTTACCAACCATAACTACACTGGACAGGTCTTTCAAGCTTCAGCTTTCACTTGATACTTCTAGATTTGAAGAGTTTGATGGATGGTGTCCTCATCATCACCTTTTCAAAACCAAAAAGTATAGAGAATTGATCATTGTGTTTATCTGCATACATTAGCATGTCAAGCTAACTAGCTTAATACCTCCAATAGTCTTGCTAGCATTCCTCTAAAAGACACCTCAAGGACCGAGACGACTGCATGGGAGCTAGTAGTTGTTTCTACATCAGAGTTCAGTGTAACGTAATGTAAGTAGCTAGCTAGCAGCTCAATGTAGCTGGATGTGTGCAGCCATCAACCGCATATTTAAGATCCTACTACAGCAATAAAAGTTAAACACAAGTCATGAGTGCACTTATTCATGGAAAAGGTTTGGAAAACATTTCATAAGAAGCCACATTTCTTGCGCACCAAACTATGTAAGGATGTGTTCAGTCAACGCAGCGTTTGCAACAGACCCCTCATGTTTTGTCATTTCAACACACTCCATGATGCCATTTTTCCATGCGGTCAAGTGTTGAAGCAGCCAGGGCTGCACAGCTTGTCCTCTCCCCCCTCCGAAAAACAAGATGGAGTCTCTGATAAATGATTAGCTTGATGAGGAATCATGATCTAGATCAAGAGCAGGCTAATGTCAGCAATCTGTGTTGTCCATCTGTCTCATTAACCAACCAACCACCTAACTCACTACACCTAGAGGATAGCAGATCTGGTTTCTGCATGAATTTCGGCACTGTTTTTAGTTGTTTCACTCCAAGAAGCCTGTAAGATCTTAATGCATAATGTATGGTCTGTGTGGTTGTCTGGCCTCACTTCCTGAAATACTGACCCTGAAGCTTGTATCTTGTTTGTGGCTTAACCTTTACATGGGACTGAGAGAGTGTGCAGTAGTTGGAGAGCAAAATATTATGACTCATATAACCCTATTACTCAAAGAAAGACGGAGATAAACAGTCTGAAGGAACGAAGAAAGGGAAAAAGGAAAAGATAGAATCACTGCTTTTAAAATGCATTTATGGTCATAGGTTACTGATTACAATGAATACAGGTTTGTGTGTGTGTAAAAATGTATGATGTGAAGGTAGGCAGTGAAAAATTAAAAAAAAAAAAAAAAACACCTGGGGAGCTGATCAATTCAAAATATTTCACCACTGGATTTCATGTCCCGACACAAAGTTATGTTTTCTGCTCCGGGAAGACAGCGGTTACCACAGTTTAGAGAGAGAATGATCTACTTGTGACACTGGCTTCACAAACAGTAGTAGAAAGAGGTAAAAAAAAAAAAAAAAAAGGAAGAAAACACAAATGAGGTGCAAAATATGCAGCAAGTTCCCTCCAGTGCCTAAAAAAAAGTTGAACTAGGATATTTTTTTGTGTGTGTGTGTGTTGTATCCTGAAAATCCAACTTTCACCTGAATTCTAACTAAAAAAAAATCTAACTGACTTTCTGTCAAAAGAAAATACAAAAAAAATACTCATGGCTTATGGAATCATGGGTACAGTATGGTTTCAGATGTGCTGTCTCATATTTGAAAGGGCAATCATCAAAATTCTAAGGGGAAAAAAAAACATGTAATTGAAGAAGGCTTCAAAAACCTGACATGGCATGCTTATTATTAGTCATAGGCTTCAAATTTGGGGTAATGTCTAAGGAGGTGGGGAGAGAAGAAAATACATATCATCACCAAACAGAAAAGAAAATTTTGTTTGTATCACCACTCCAAACATCTCAACACTAATACCTGTATTTATGTCACAGCCCGGCATCTGAAAGGTACCTGTCACATGACTACACATGCAGGCAATGTAGGGAATAATGGTGAGTGATGTGGTGAAATGGCTCACAAAATGAAGTCCTGCTCACTTGAGCTTTGCCACACAGTGCACCATCCATTTGAATTATCTGCGGTCTGGTAAACGCACCTTGTGTGGCATACAACGATCATGTGAAAGCACGAAAAAAATACCTCAGTGCATTATGTGAGAGGTGTGTGCACACAGTGTCATTTTTCACTTGTTACATGACAAGAGATTTCAAGCTGCCACGTGTGGATTTTGTGAGGAGATATTCTTGGAAAAGAAACGGCTAGCATTTGTGTGGACTTGCAGATTCTGTATGCAAAGAGGTGTGAAGCTAGAAGACAGCAGTTCTCAACCCAAACATAAGGGTGCTTGCTATGGCTCAAGCTGCATCTTCTCTTGACACACGCGCACAGGGCAAAGCTAAATCAAAAACAGGTGGGTGGGAAGAAATTATCTCTTGCTTTTAACCAATTACCGCCTCTGACTTATGATGCCAAGGAACAAGCAATGCCAACATGAGGCTGCCTGGTGCCATGTAATACTTTATGTTGCATTACATTGGACAGCACTTGCTAAATGCAAATTTGAACACTGAAGAAGCGACATTGGTTGCACATCACTTGTTCCACAGGTACCTGGCATCTCCTGTGCATAATGTAAGCGGTGCCAATTCTGCCAACCTCTTTGCTGGCACTGAGCTGACCCAGACTGCTGCCGATGGCATTATCACCAGCTTCCCCACCTTCCCTGGCATGTCATGTCTGGCTAATCTCACAGCCGGTTTGTATCTTGGCTTGGACGAGGCTTGTCATGAGGTCTTTGAGTTGGTGCGCTGATGGCTTCTATGCCATCAGAGAGAGGACAAAGGGAGTGTTAAGTCTGATCTGGCTGTCGGGTTTATTCATTAGAGGTAAAAAGCGCACAACTCAAGTATCTCCACTTTAAGACGGGCTGCATAAGTACTTTTCACAACATTGACAATGGCTTGCCTGTTGAATGGGAAAGTGACAAAATTGATACTAAAATTCTACCCACTCAGGAAAAGTCCCTTTAAAGCCACATTCAACAATTCAGACGTAAACAAAAGGGTAATCTCACAAGAATCCAATATACGGGATCAGCACACGCTGCCACTCTCAGACTGATTCAATACATGCAATAACATGAACACAACATTTAAACAATGTTCATTGTGTGTGATGCTCTTTCATGTGTTTTTACAGCTTTTCCTTTAAAGACAAGAGCAAATCAGGCCTTCAGTATATTTTCAATTTCAAAGCTCCTTAAGATATAAAATGTTTCTATTTCATCTAAGTCAAGTTTTTTAATTATATAACTGTCATTCATAGTCAAAAATTTACTGCTTAGGTTTGAGCAGCCTTGTGGTCCAGTGGGACAGCGCTACAGTTCAGAGCGGAGACCCCTAGACTGACAGACCGACCACGGCTGCAAAAATGAAGAAACATTACCTGTGGGGAAGGACTCTAGACCTTAAACCCGGAGGCCATATATTATCCCGATAAGTCATGTCGACCCAAGCAAGCGGGCCCATTGTCAACCCCACCACCTAATGACGGGAAACTGATAAGCGGCCATACCATGTCACTCCCGATGTAAAACAAAAATAGATTCAATTAATCATATGAATTACCATTAAAGAAAAAAGGAGATGATGGGACAGGCTCCAGCCAGGTATGAGAGTCTAATGAAGAATAATCAGTGAGTGAATCATTAGGATTTGAGTGGAAGGACATGAGATTTGACTGCCTGGATAAAGAATGGGCCCAGAGTGTGTGAATGAATCGTGTTCACAGTCGGCAATGTCATTTTTATATTTTTTAAATGATCAGTTCTTTCAGTGCAGCGTTTTTTGCTGTATACCCATAGCTTTATACTGTGTTCTGAATATGATGCCAATGCCAATAGACATCATGACACTAATGATGTTCAGAGGTTGTTTGTTTTAGTCTACATTATATTGTGACAGACTCCGGTCACCACACCTCAATCCCACTGAATTTAAATGCAATATAGTTATTATTATTATAAAGGAAACTGTGTTACCAGAATCCATGATGCAGTATTTTTAAAAATGCGAGCGATATCATCTTTGAAAAGATGTATGTCAAGTGAATTAAGAGTAAGAAGAATGAACAGAATAGTTTATAAATACAGCTTTGTACGAAAAAAATCCAATTTAAGGGACTAAAGTACATCAGATGCTGCACTGTCTTCCTATCTCAAAGCTTGTTAAAGCGGACTTTCTCGCTTGGAGACATTGTCGATGAGCTCTGAAATGTGAAATTAATATCTGTATCTTTGGGCAAGTCAGGAGAGACAAGTCTAAATGCCTGCACACCAAGTCATTTATGCATAGATCAGATTTATGCCCAAAAGAACTTTTTCACTCCTACACTGAACTAATAATAGTATATCTCAGGAAACTGTCAACGCTGCTTTTCATAGTGGCTAAAAATGAAGCTTCTTGAAGGCTCCTCTTAAAGGTCCGGTGTGTAAGGTTACGTGGCATCTAAAGGTGAGGCTGCAGATTGCAGTCAACTGAATAGCTCTCATCTTACCCTTCCCAATGGTGGCTGCTAAAAACACCAAAGGCCCTCCCTAAAGCCAGTGTTTTGTTTGTCTGGTTTGTGCTACTGTACAAACATGGCGGTGCAACCTGGCAAGCTCTGTGAAAGAGGACTTATAAAGAGCATGTTCTGAGGTAACGAATACATGATTCTTCATGCCAGGTGACTATACACCAATGAAAACATATTCATGAATCATATATACCATTTCTGCCAACAGATCCCCCTAAATCCAACACACTGGACCTTTAACTGAAGACTAGCTTTGTCACGGCTCTTTCTGAAGAGATTCATTATGACACATTGCCTATTATTTTGGCAAATGAAACAATATAATTCACACAGGTCTTCTGCAACATACAAAGCACTCATCATATGTTGCTATCACAAGACAGAAATATGGACTTAGTGATAATCTACAAATGTATTATATTACAACTTATACATTTTAAATCCTATCCTATAAGTGCAGGAGACATTTCCTTAATACAAAACTAATATTAGATCAGGAGTGTTAAATGCTGTCTGATCTGTCGTGAGGCTTTTGATACGAACGGTGATGGTGATCGTAAAATTGAACTGACATTTAGCTGGAAAGTTTCATGTTCTCAGTAGCTTAAAGGCTAAACGTGGTACATGAGCGGCTCACAAGTCAACCAATGAAACTTTGTATATACTTGAGAGCTAGTAGGCCTCAAAGACACTTTTGCATATATATATATGTATATATATATATGTATATATATATATATATATGTATATATATATGTATATATATGTTTATATATATACATAGAGAGAGAGAGAGAGAGAGAGTGAGTATGTAGCAGCACAGAAACAGCACTCCTAAACAGCTTTCTTCTAACTCCCATTAGCCTGTTAGACCTATGACAGCTCAAATGGAGGTTCTATGTCTCTGGGCAGGAGGTGAGTCCTAATGGCACAGTCTTCTGCATTATGAATATATGAGCCTCCAGCACTGACAGTGTGATGGTGTGACACACGTCACTTCTTGCAACCCTGTTTCAACAGAATGCTCTACCGCCCAGTACGACTCCACTTTCAACATCTGCAGAATAAAATACCTGAAAACATTCAAAATAAAATTTTCATGCTTTGATATGTCTGTGCTTAAACTGATCAACAGAATATCCTGAATGTTTGACTTTAAGATGAATCTATGGGTTTCCGTTCCTTATCACAGCATTTTAATTTGAGTAATGCAATATGAACTTGAAGTACTACGTGTATAATAAACAATTTGAGTCATTTCATTTACTTCACACAACATATCTGCATAGTAACTTACTGTAGAGTTGCACAAGAAAACTTTTGAATAGTATAGATTTTTAAGCAGCTGATAATGTGTGCTACTGGTTCTTGGTTTTTATCATTTTTCTCTACTCCCACCTTGTTAATTTGACTTTTGTTCTCTCGACTGATCCCTCTTTAATTCCTCGGCTGGAGCTCATATGTTGCTCCTCGACCTCATTTAATTCACTCTTTTTCTTCTGTCTTTCCCTTTCCTCCTGTTCCATTTTTCCTGTGCACTTTCACTATCTTGCCTCCACAGAGGGCACATAAGCACAATGGTCTGGGTGCTTGCGAAGCATCTGGCTTCCAAGCCCATACATCCAGCCGGCCAATATGTTTACTCCAACAATGTCTGTACACAAAGTACACTCTGCTTGAGTTGTCAAATACAAATTACTGGCCAAGAGAGTCTGAGCTTAGTTGAAGTTCTGAAAACCTAATTTCCGTGGTTTTATTTTGTTTACAAGACATAGTAGGAGAAGAGAAGAAGACAACCAGTTCAATGACTTGAGCTGACAACATATGAAAGGGTGACGATTCTCAAAGGAACTGAAGGATAAGGGAATAGTGCCTTAAACTGTTTGTTTTAGCACCACTTTTTTTTTATGAACTAGTATGTATCACTACTGTCAAACACAAAAGCAATGGATCAGGTATCAGGCAAAAACAATACAATCTCAGTCTGATTCCATTTACCATGAAACATTACATCAACATTTATAGAAATATATACACACCTTATGCAACCTACTGAAAAGAGAATCTGTAGAAGTACGAGCTGCTGCATGCCTTCGAGTAAAACGGCAAAGTGTGTGTGTATGTTGTCTTTTAAGCATGGGAGAAAGATCACTGCAAACTTTGGATGAAACCTTTGCAGAAGTGTCATGCAAAGGAATATGACAGAAACAGAAAAGCTCAAGGGGGAGAAAGTAAAACAAACAAAAATGCATTATGTTTTGTTTAGTTTTCTTGTGCTGACTAAATGTGCAAATCATGCTACACAGTATGTTGTACACATTTCCCTCTGTCTAATTCTATGTACTGTGCAGTACATCCTTTCCTGACTCTGTGTTTATGCATTGCCCCTTTGAAGCAATAAAAAATAAGAGGAAAACAGTGCAACAACAACAACAACCTTAACCGGAAGCAAAGAAATAACACTGAAAACTCCCGCTTGGAGACAACCAAACAAAGCTGGTCATGTAGTAGTCTTGTATAACAAACACATAGTTCCAAAGAGATTAGTATTGGTATTAATACTAGTACAGAATTTGTATCGGCAGATACTGATATCAGAAGGGAAAAAGTGACCAACCAAGAATTTATGAATATGTGAAACTCAGTATATAAAAACATAATTGGATACAAAAATCTTAATTCCTGAAGCAGCTAGAGTGAATCCAACTTTTGCTCAAACTCGACTCCTATTTAAGACGTGCTTGTGTTCATGACAAAAACATCTTGTGAAACAGAAAATGCTATGCTTCTTTGTCAAGCCCTGAACTAAATGCATCAACAGGCAGTGCAGAGAATATAAAACTGCAATGCTGCCTGCACGTGTGTATGCAATGGGTTTGTGCCAGAATAAAATGTGCCCTTGAGAGAAGACTAAATTAATAAATGGGCATTCTCATGGTCAACTACCCTTCAGTGAACAGGGTTTCAGAGTCATTTACATTTTTTTAAGTACATCCTTGATCGTTTGAGCAGTATCTCATGTTGCATAAGGTTTTCAATGGGCACAGATCCAGCAATCTAAAGCTGTTGACCTACACTAAAAAAAAGCCTCAATTGTATCATTTGGTTTGGTGCAAAAACAAAAATGACAGAAATGATTTCATTTTCATTCAAGCCACCAATGCATGTTTGCAAGTAGCCTTGGTTTTCCATAGGCTTAAACTGCTCACACATCATCTAAATTGGTCAAAAACATGTGAGAGACATGTGAAAGGCACCTTCCCTCTCTACTATTCACACTCTTGTTCATTTCACAGGCCGTTAATCCTTACTGTGTTTATTATTTAATTAAATAACTTTGCTTTTTCTGTGGCCACAAGCCTACACAGAGCATGCAGTTACCATGAACAACAGCATATGTGCAATAAGAGATGTGACATACTGACAGGAGAAACGTCTGTAGGAGTGGCACCAGGGACGGCTTTGTGTGTCCTTGTGACGAGACTGCAGTTGGATTCACACAACAGAGATCCGCTGATGTCAACAAAGTTTCCACTCCATTTCATTGATTAAGCTCACCATGAGGACAACAAGCCACCCTGCCATATATTATGAGCCCATCTGCAAGACGATTAGCGGGTTTAAACGCGCATGGACATCATTTTCACAGCTCACAATTGGTTTGGTCAGGCAGTTCTCATCAAAATAAACACGCATGTGATTAGCTTGTTAATAATTGTTGTATGCCGGTTCTGTTGGTCTGACTGCGAGTGCAAAAGGTTTGGTTGAAGCACAAGTAATCTCACCAATGTACTGTAGGATTAAAACTGTATGCAGATCAGAACACGTGCAGAGTTACAAGGATGAAAGGGAGAAAGCTCAAGAGCACAATCTTTACTTTTATGTATTTACTGTTGCGGCTTTTTCTAATCACAATGCTAACTGCACTGTTGTAATATCAGCTGTAAAATGACTTGATCACACTGTGCCATTGCGGTTGTCCTTAAAAAAAACTTTAGATGTCAGAGACCCCAAGGCCAGAACATAACTTCTAAAACTCTGAGCGATAAGTCAACTTCCAGGCCCGTGTCCTCGCTGCGTCTTATTGAGCAGGTATTGGCAGCTGTTCAGAGAAGCTGGGCCTTCAGGTGCACACACTCCAACAGTATTCCATTCCTCTCCATTAATTCGTCATCAATACGGATCCATCTTTTGTTGATGGTGGCACACTTGCACCTTCCTTGCCCTGTTGCTCTACCCTGGACAGACCGCTTGAATGAAAATGAAGCCAATTTCTTCCATCGTGGCAGTCATTGTGCCATTTGTTGAGCAAAACACACAGTCCCATTATTGGAGCGTCATGCCGCTGTGTGTTTGGAACGCAACAAATCACTGCGGGCTGTCGCCCAGGCAGTTTTGTGGCATTACTCTCAGCAGAGAGGAACGCTGTTAATGCTGACAAACACTGGAGAACGAGGGTCATTTACAACACATCCATTAAGCAAGGTGCCAATACTCCACCGGCAGCAGAGATGTCTCTCACTCTTAGAGGGTCCCGTCTGCATCCAGCTGCCAACATGAAATCTTACTATCTACAGATTTTGTTAAATTCACACATAATTACGAATATTAATAGTGATACCAGTTCAAATGAGCAAACAATCATTTTGTCAAGAAAAAACAAAACAACAGTTGTCTGGTATAATATCATCTACCCATCCATTCATCCGTCAATTTACGGAAATTTAAGTGACAATGTTTCATCCCAGGATGACTCAGCCCCTGCGGTGTTTCCCCTCCCACATTAGATCAAACCAACAGGCCACACGTTGTTTGGTTTTTGTCAAAATGCCCAGGGAAGCCTTTCAGTGTTGCCTCACACACTGTTTTCTATAGAGGACGCAAAAAAAGATCACAGACTTCAAATCCCTTTCAAAGCTCTTGCTCAGGGCTCTCGTTAAAGCTCATTAAAAAGTCTAATCAAAACACAGCAATAGCATAACATGTAAAGTTAATTTGCAATTTTTTTTTCTTGATGAGCAAGAGACCATAACAATATGAACCCTCTTGGCCCCAATGAAATATTAAAGATATGATCACCGACAACTTCCAAGTTACAGCTCACCTAATTTGAATTCTAAGGAAAATGTAATTTATGACTTAACTCAGAACTCATTTTTTCTTTGTAATTGTTGAAACTGCCCGAAGGCACTTCTCTTTGTTGGATCTCTAATTTAGGTAAATGAGTAAAAATTATTTTCACTTTTGTCCCCACCCCAAAGAAGTCAGGTGTGGAGATGCTTATTTCCTTCGACAATTCATGCCATACACCGTGTTTGACACAACTTTAACCAATGCAGGCAAATTTCAATTTTCTTACAGAAAGAATATCTAAAATATATTTCCTCCATGACACTTTGTTAGAGCTGGTATGATGGATGGGTGAGACATTTCAATTCTGACATGAAATATGAATCACTGGAATTGACATTTGCTGACCTGTTCCCATGTGAAGAGTATAAAAGGTCCTCTCTCTTTGAATAGACAGCTTGAGTCTCATAAATATGACATAGGAGCACCTATGACCAATTTTTTAGGCTGGCACAGAGCACTGAAATAAAACTAACACTGCTAATCTGCACATTTCATGCATCATTAAAACATCAGTTCAGAGGACTGGAGAGAAGGTCATTTCAAAGTAGCATGCTGTTACAAATGGTGTGTAATCAACCAATGAATGATCTCTTTTGAGTCTCGAAATTCAAACTTGAGCTAAGTTGCACACACTCAAGATTTCCATCGGGAGGGTTGGCTGGTTTCGTATGTGTGTCCCTGTCCATGCTGCAACTCAGCATACATCTCACAGCCATGTCCCCAATGACTCATTTTAACATCATGACCATTTCTCACAGAACTGTTATGATCCTTATAAAATTCACCATGAATCAACTCTTATAGACTGTTGTGGTTATTGTGGTGACAGTGATGCACCACAATAGCATGCTGCAAACCATCCATGACAGCCACTTAAATTACATATATAAAAACCAAAGTTCAAACAATTTCTCCATAGAAACAGTAATTATAGGATATGGATAAAAATCACTGGCATACATAACAATGATGCATGAAAATGGACTGTTTATGTCAGAGAGTGGGAACGGTTTTCTGGCTATATGACCATTAACAGGAAACCAGTGGAAATATTATGAGAAATACATTCAAACAGTTAGGTCATATGTGTGTAAGGAATCTGTTGTCACCACAAAGGGTTTGAGTCAATCTAAGCTCAAATGTGAGCTGGAAGCAAACACTGTTCATTTTATACCATCATACATATCAATCATGGGACATGAAAGATATTTGTATCCAATGACGTAAATATTAGTAATTAATGATATTAGTAATATCAGATACCAAACTGCTGAACAGATCCATATAAAAATGGAGTGGATCACAAGTCTGTTTTAACGGCTCCAGATAATATTTGGAATAATGTGCTGTAGTAGTGTTTCTGTGGAGAGGGGAGTGCTGGTGTGTGGAAAGACGTTTAGGACAGGATTTTGACAGCCTCTCTTCAACCTCAGCATGAATAAAACACTGACATTCAAATGCAGTTTTGAACCACAAAAGCAGAACTTTAGAGGCACAGCGAACCTGCAAAATGTAGCTGAAATAAAACTGCTGGCTGCTGTAGAAGTTTTTTTCCATTCCTTGTAGGTCCCTCTTTCCTTCCATTCACCCATTCTGCAGACCAAACAACTGAAAACGTCACAAGCATTTCTCGTCAGAAGCTAGGCTTCCAATGGAAAGACACCTTTATTCAAACTGATTAAACTTCTGCAACAGCGAAGCAATAACACATCAGTTTCAGGCTGATGATTAGCATGTGCAACACTGCAGAATTTTCACACAGCCTGAACGATGTGGTGCCACTACAGTGCAGGTCAGCAAACTGGTCATTTGTCAAGGCTTTCTAAAATAGGGATGCCAAAAATGCAGCATCCTTAAGGGACATCTGTGTTTGAGGTAAAAATGTGTTGTCTTATCAATTATTTGTTGCATTGCCTGGTATCAGATAACCAAACTATGCCAAGAGAATTTACTTGTCAACAACTGGCTGGCTGCACTGATCTCCCCTCACATCATAAGGCTTGATGATTACTAGATTCTGTGGCTGTAAACATCCATTCCAAAAATCACTGATCATAAGCAATGCATTTGTCAGTTAAAATAAAGTAAGCCTTTAAAGGTTCCCCATTCTCCCATTCTCTCAAGTTTTGGAGTAATGGTTTACTCATGTGGATGTAGAAATGTTTGTGTTGAATTTTGAGCTTTTTTTAGTTAAGTGGGGGAGGAACATCAGGTGGGCTTTCGCGAACACTACAATTAAAAACAGAGGGGGAAATTTGCATAGCATAAGCATATCATTAACTCTCATGGACATAGAGAGAATTTAGTCTCCAGGGTGACATCCAAAGATAGCCTTCAAATCCACCCTATGTAGGTGGTTGCCACAAAAACTAATAATCCACACTGTATTTACCACATTCTTAATATAGTTATCCAATTCAGTCATGTCTGCAATTTCAACAGAATCTCCTCCAAACTATTATAATTACTAAAACACATGTGAAATCAGCAAACTTTGTGTGGGGTTTGTACAATGAGCAAACTGTTAGTATGATTTCTGTTGATGAACACTGTGTATAGACCTACAGCACATCAGTGTCAATGCAAATTTCTGTCACAATAAGATCAGCCTTTCAGTTTCATTAAAGTTGAGAAAAAAGGGAAAGTATTTCTACTTCATCTCTCTATTCATTAATTTTTTGTCCATTTTCACCAGAAGAGAACCTTGCTTACTCTAAACTGCTTTAACAAATGTCTGTTTTTTTCTCTTTTGGTCTCCTGCATCACAACTGCCATCTGAAATCATATAAAATTTGACCAAACCACGTGTGGTGCTACAAGCCTGAGAATTCTCACAATGCATTTGCCAAAAGCACATCAACTTTTCCGAAACGCTGTACTTCCCCTTGCAGAACTGAAGGTTTTACTCAACAGAATGAGGTTGCATTAACTGATGTAACATGAAGGGAACACAGTCCCAAACTACACCTAAGGCCAAGAATTCATCGTCCTTTTATTACCTCGTTTAATTGAGGCATGTGCAATATCTCTGATGAATCATATTTCTGAATCCTCCACTTCTTCCAAACCAAAAAAGACAGAGACAAATATGCTTAAGAATCATTTGCAGATTCAACATAAGCACACAGCCCAAAGGGTGCAATGAACGGGTGTAATGAAAAACCAAAGAAAGGCGGTTTCAGGAAAAAAAAAAAAAGTCCAATGTAAACAAGACCTATTCATTACGGCAAATCCAGCCATATTGGAACTCTGTGTCCCGTGGCCACTAGGTTCAAATAATACCATCTGAGGATAGAGTTGGAAAAAAGGGAGAAAGTGAGGAATGCTCACATTATTTATGGTTTCTTCCATGGGTCACAAATTGTCAGTTTTCCTTAAGTCACTGCAAAACCTCTCTTGACTCGCTCAGCCGGGCAACCATACAAAGTTAAGAGTGGAGTCCTGGGAAAGTGGTCAGAGAGTGTGGTATTGGCTATCAAGTCTCGAGGAGAACTACATTTGTGAATGAGGATTCACCCGATGGAAAGGTGGTTTGGAAGAAGAAAGGCGCAAATATCATGCCTGTCTTTTATGCGTGTATGTTGGGATGCATGTCAAACTGTCTGACGGCTGACAGACTCGAAAGAATGGCTGCTGTTTTTCAGTCGTCTCCCAGGTTGAATGACACTGGTGCAGCATGATTACATCCCATATTGTACTAATGAAAAATGGAAGTGACACACAAACTAACTTCTTTTACTTAATGTAGACCGCTGCACTGACCTACACTCATTCCATGGAGGCTTACCCTAACCCTTAACCATCACCACCACATGCCTCACCCCAATCCTAACTGTGACCAAAAACCAAGTCTTTAAGTAAGATTTAGGAGGATAGCTTGTGGGGAACCGCCTTTTTTCAAATATGGTAATCCCGTCTCCAGAATGTGAGTGCACAGGATTTTGTCCTCACAAAGTGATTAATACACGTACACAACAGCATGGACATAATAAACTTCACTATGAACACGTGACTCAACATCACTGACAAACAATAAAACTGGAGTCGACCAATCATTGCATACTGAATCTAAATTATGCATTTACAGGGTAATGTGTTCTCCCAACTTGGTGAATTATGGGTTTATTTCAACCAAACCAAATTTGACAGTGATTGTTGGAATAGCAGAAATAAGTACCAAGAAGAATTTGGTTTTACTGTAACAAGCTTGAATGAAGTGCGTTTTACGATGACAAAATTACGTTTTTTTTTGTAAATGAAGTCTGGTGGCTTTGGCGACAGCGAAAAAGCGGCTGTTTCTGGTTTAACAAAAAGAATCTTACTCTTTAACAACATCTCTGAAGGAATCCTTTTCATAATGTTGTCGGACACTTATAACAATCTGAGCCTGTCAGTGGCAAAAGAAAACCTTTTAGTGGATATGAATTGACAGTGCGCGAAAGCCCGGAAGGATTACATTGCAGCCCGTTTTGTGGGTACCAGCTGCAGCAATCTTGCTCAGTACTGGGATAATTTCAAAACACAATGTCACTTTCATTGAAAATGACATGTAGGTGAAGCTGATTCGAGTGTATAACTGAACACAGTGTAGGATATCATTTTATTTGCATATTTTGCAATGTGTACGTACGAAGATCTTTTCAAGACATGTTAAAATTGGTCGAAAAGCCCTGATTCCAAAAAAAACAATGGGACACTGGGCAAACCATGAATAAAAACAGAATGCAATGATTTGCAAATCCTTTTCAACCTATATTTAATTGAATACAGAACAAAGGTAGAAAATATTGTACACCAATGACCATTTAATGTTTACCAACAATGGCTTTCTTTCCTTTCGGCAGACCATCTAACCATCTCAGGCCACCACTTCTCTATCCACACCATGCAGCTTTCACTGGTTTTCAGCAGCAGACATCAATGCCGCGGACACCCCACAGACCTGCTTTAAGTAACACAAATGTGAGACTGACAAGCCTCAGTTCTCACCAGACTTCCTTTCACCAACACATATTAAAAAAAAAAAAAAAAGCAGACATCGATGTGCTCTTTATGGATGAAGGTGCCAGTAAGAATAATTCAAACTACAGGTCCCACCAGGACACTGTGGGATGTATACGAGATGTAAGAAAAGATCCAAATGCAATTTGCTAAAACACAGATGAAGTTTTTAGATTTGTGGGATTCAGCTTTTGTTTTGCTTGAGAGCCACAAGAAAGCCAGTGTACATGGCATGTCTGGTCATGAAAGCCATAGATTCAAAAGTTCTGTACATTTTTGAATTGTAACAGAAATTGTAATTCAATGGTTTCAGTATAAACTAATGATGTCACATTTGTTACACAAGGCAGAACACTGCATTGTGGTTTTTAAGTGATTGTTAGAATACACATGTCAAAGCTGCTTCTATCCTGGCTGTTCAGAAAATAAAGTGAGTTGCTGTGGAGGAAAAGTGACTCAAAGTACAGCCACTTTCAGGACTCTGAGAGGCAAAATCCGCCAGCATATGGCACTTTGGAGAGAAGGCCCTGGGTTTGATTCACCATGAAGGTGACATAATCCAAAGGCACAGATGAATTTGTTTGAAAAAGGTGTCATTTTATAGTTGACATACAGTTCTGTATGATATGGGATTATGCATTGTAAAAATATATAAATGTGTCAACCATTTGACCTAATGTTTATACTCCAGTGGCTATCCCCTTACAATCTATTGATGTGTCAGGCTATTGCAGGCAATGCTGACTGTCTATGAGCACAATTGCTATATTGCAGTTAACAATTTTTACTTCATTTTTGCATCAATGCAATGACGCATCTTGGTTTCATGGGCATTTAATCATATATATATATATATATATATATATATACACATATACATAAACATGCCTTCTAACAGTCACCCTAATTTCTCCTAATTTTTGAAAAAATAAACCCAAAAATCCAGCCATTTCCTCAGTCTTTGACCTTGAGTTCTCACTACAGTGTGTGTGATTTCACATGTGTGCACATTTTCACTGATGTGAGTTTGAGTTCCGCCCGACACAGCTCCTGTTGTGTGCTGTGTGTTTGTGTGTACTTCTGAACAGGCTGAAAGGGTAATGTAAAGAGGGGGAAACACACAGGATGATCTTATGTTTAATTTGAGGTTTTTCTGAGAGTGCATGACCTGACTCAGTCATCTGGCCTTGCTCGTCTTTACCTCATCTGAACTGTGTGGGAGGAAGGATGAATGACTCACACGAGGATGATGGTTTTGATTGGTGGTTGGCTACGCTGGTTTTGCTTTTCTTCATAATGTTAGACATCAACCCGACCAAGCACTGGAAAATACTCTTCTTGTCTGAAAACATAAGAAATTCAAGTGGAACATCACTCAGATTGTGTTAATGGAAGAGACAATAGCTTCGATCCGCCTATCCTGTCACAGGCAACACAGTGGTAAAACCTGAAGACACTCAGGTGTCACACTAATGCAGATACTCAACTCAAGGCATGCACATTGGTATTCCTTAGCAATCATACATGAGCAGTGGTTGTACATACCCACTCCTGCAAAGCATGTACAATGTTGCTTCACTGCTGAAAGCACTCATTTTAGAAAGACAGAAGCCTGTTAGCTTCAAAACAATGACGTTCTTACATATTTCTTAGAATATATTGTAGGAGGTAGCTATACTGCAGGATATCACTCAACTAACAATCTTAATATCATTGGCATTCAGTATCCACATGGGTTTCTAAAAACGGGATGAGTTAACATGCTGCATATCCACTATTCATCTAATTTCTATTATTAATTATTATTATCAAAATGGAGAGGCATTCATCCTGTCTACCACATCATGCTCACATTTGCACACTGTGTGCAAACTTCATCTGAGGACTGATCTGGTGAGTTTATTTTGAATTTAACTACATTTTAGACCTACAGTGCACACTGAGTTGTCAGTAAAATACGCTCTAACAATGCAATGTTGCTGTAGTATGTCGTGCTGCAGGTACCATAATGCAGATGCAATGTTCAATAGTTATGATCCAGCATTCCAAAGCAGTACTTTAAGGGTCAAGCTTAGATTCTATGCATGTTCATTTGCATGTTGTCAATGGTATCCACAAGGTTAAAACATTGCACCCACTTCTTTAATTTAACAACATAAGTAAAACAGCCTTATTCCCTCATACTATACCCCTTGAAGTTCCTTGGATTATACAGACTTGTTTAAAATAAAGGCAGACCAAATCAACAGTCCCAGATTCAGATAATATCCCAGTATTTCCAGCCAAGGCTCAAACATCCCTAAGAAGTTCTAAAAATTTAATCGCACTACTGCCCTGTTTAACAAAATAAATTTGTCCAAAACTGAAAATATTTTATGAGTTTTATTAAGATAAAACTTAGGGTAGAGGGTAAACACAACAAAAATCAAAACTGCAGAGTTAAGGAAGACATTTGACAAGATAAAAGTTTTAAAGGGCTGCGGCTGATGGTGTGTGTGTCTGCTTATGTGGGTGGCAGTGGTAGTGTAGCTACAACAAACGAAGAGGTAAAACAGGGAACAACACAGACAAGGCTGTTTGACATAGATAAATTCTGCTTATTCAGAGTAACCGGAGGGTGCAAAGCAAAAATAATAGGGCCATTTGTAGGATGGAAGGTTGCCAGATCTTACTCTGTTGTTGAGCAGATGCAAAGCCAAACATGCATTCGGGGAAGCTGACATGCATAAGCCAATATGCCGTTTACTCCATTTCTTTGTTGTTGTTGTTGTTTTTTTCCTTCTGGCTTCCAGTGTTGACACAAAGCATCTAACCAGGTTCTTTTACTGTGCATTCAAAGAATAGTGCTGTTGCAAAGCAATCGATAAATCTATACATTCTCCTCTGTTCAGCCACCGCTTATGATTGATTTCCCTGGTGATGTTATTGATTCACGTACAGCCCTACTCCCACGCCTTTTTCTACTTGCATGTGAATCAAATCATGCGTAGATCATTGTTAAGTCAAGCTGGACCTTCATAGGTCACTGGCAAAGATATATATGAAATAATACCCTTGCAAAGGACCCTCATAAAAATCCATCACACCACAGGGACCAAGAAGATCCCCTTCAACTGCTGCTAACAGCCTCACATGTCAGATTTGAAAACATCTAGCTGCCCGAGCTGGAAAGCATTTTCTGAAGAGCTGCTTTCAAATTGGTACTGGTGGAGGTACTGATTGGAGGGGGCATAATCTGGTTTCATGTTGCGTGGCAGTTGTGTTATTTGGTGCTTTATTTTATCCCCAGACATTAGCTGGGCTTTTGGTTGACAGAGCCAAGATCCATTGTGACGGCTTACTCTGGCAGGTCTAAATGGATGATGCCTTAGTGTCACTGGCTCAGTCACTGCTTGTAATCCACTGAAGCAGAGCTGAACATTTATTTCTTTTAAGTTAGCAATGGTGTTTAAGAAGCTCACGACTGACTAACATGAGCAATTGGATTGGACACCATCACACAAAAACACACACACAAAAACATCTTAAAGGCTTTCAGATGCAGCTTTGACAGTTATTAACAAACAACAGATTGGAGCAAAGAATATACTACTTCACGATATAGGCCAGATTAAGTCGCAACTTTGCTTCAAAGATGAAGCAAATAAATACAGGTAACTGTAAATCATTCTTTACTACCCACACTGGGGAAGACTTGCAGTTTTCAAGGTCACTAAATACTAACCAGGGTGTAGAACATTTGATCAATTTGTCTTTGCGAAGTCCTTGGTTGTTTGAATGTTGGAAAACCAGAGCTTTATTTATACATCACAGATGGTTGGGGGAATATGAAATAAGCCATGTCTTGCCATGTCTTCTATGCAATATGGTCACACAGCTGTGGATCTTGGTTCCATTGTTGCGCAAATCCAAATTTAGCTGTCCAGTTGGCTGCAAACAGCTAGCCTGCAGCATAATTCTTTCACTGGGAAGCCAAAATGCAGAAGAATGTTCCACATAGATTATGTTGGAAGCCTGTTGAATTTTTAACAATGAAATCCAGTTTAACGTTGATAAAGGAACAATGAGACCCGACCCTTCGAGTTCTTGGGATGCTTCTTTGCTCCATGTGACGCCGACTCCTGCTGACAGACTGGACTGCAGTCAGAATGCTAAAGAATCCATTTTTTCTGTCGTCTTCACTGCTCAACCTCAACGTCTTCAGTCTCATCATGACAATGATATCCTTTTTGACTCTCTTTTCAAGTTTCTTTTTAAATGATGCTCATTTTGAAGTTACGGGGAAATGACACATCCATTGTCAAAAAAAACTGTTAGTAATTGATTGTAATGCTGTGAGTTATTTTGTTCTGCTGTTTCATTCATTTTAGGTTGGCCTATGTACAATATCACCAGCTTAATGCCAAAAAGTTATGAAACTCCCTTTTTTGGGGTCTATGAGTCTCGCAAATCAACAGAGAAACTGTGAGAAAAATTATTAGAAATTCCAACCGACAGCAAGTGATATACACAGAGTGTGGGAAAGGGAGAAATCGACACAAGTGGATGAACTCTCCAAATATAAAATGAGGCCGGCTGCAGAGGGAAAGGGGGAAGATCTTTCTCTAAGGCTCATTACTCCCCTCATAGCATGCCAAGTGCTGACCTAGCAGCATCCCAGCCCCCTATGCTCCTCTTGCCCTTCAACCCCCTCCTCCAGCAGGTGAGGGAGTCACATGCTGTCAGGCACATCCACCGTCAGGCCATTTGGTCTGTGACACCCATAAAGCAATGCAGGATGGTAGTGCTCCAAGAGCTTTTAAAAAAGCCAATGGCTACTTTAATGGATGGATACACTATTTAGTTTAATTCATGCTCTGTTCAAGCCTTACAGGGAGGATTTGACCTCTCTTAGGTTAAATAATGGTCCCAGCGTAGATGGGTTGGTCGGGGGGCAAGAAGGAGATAAATGCACTGTGACATTCAGCTCACTCCAGCGTCCCCCGATGTGTGATTTGAGAGCAGTCTATTAGGCACATGCTTTGCTTAAACATGGGAAGAGTTATTAGACAGGGCAGCAATGACTGGGGGCTGCGTATAAGGCAGCATTTCAAGAGGGGAACGGGTGTGGGCAGAGTTCGACAGCCATTTGTCAAGGCAAATATGGAAAAACGAATCCATTCTAAGAGATAGGATGACAAATTTAAAGGCCCAGCTGGCTTTGTGTCTTTGGGGTTTTTGACTTGGTGGAGCAAAACAAGCAATATCAAGATATTACCTTGGGCTCCGGTTAAAGGGACCGGAATTTATCACAATTTCCTTACGGTTTAAAGACTGAAGGAATGAATGGATAATGTTGAACAAGAATTAACAAATAGCAATCCTGATCCCAAGAAATTGTGAAGCTGTTTGAAAAAGAAAACAGACTGACAAGTTGCTTCATTTTTTTTTTTGTTCATTGACTTTTGTAAATATCTGGTTATTCTGAATTTGATGCAGCAACATGTTTCAAACAAGTTGGCACAGGAGCAACAAAAGACTGGGAAAGATGTGGAACGCTCCAAAAACACCTGTTTGGATCATTCCACAGGTAAACAGGCTGATAGGTGACAGGTGATAGGATCATGAGTGGGTATGAAAGGAGCATCCTGGAAAGGCTCAGTCGCTCACAAGCAAAGATGGAGCGAGGTTCAACACTTTGTGAGCACATGATTGTATAAAGGATGTTACTACATGAGCTCAGGAACACTTAAAAAACCACTGTCGGTATACACAGTTCGTAGGACTGCATTTTGTTTTCATTTACATTGTACAGTGTATACAACTTTTCTGGAATTGAGGTTGTCATAAAAAAAATTAGTAGGAGACCTAGTTCAATTAGGTAGTAGATTGATAACAACAACTCTAGTATTAGCTTGGCTTACTTAGCTTTCTGCTTTCACAAAGTCACTTTCCAATACTTGAAGCACACACGTCATGTCCAGTGAATAAATGTGTGTTATCAATACAATCACAGTTTAAAGCATTTTATGACTGCAAAATGTTATGCAATTTGAGATGTTTAGTACAGTCATGTCTGAAGCTGCATCTGCATTGAACGGCCAACTGCACCACAGGATGAATGGGTCAGAAGTCGGACAATCATTGAACGGGCACAGAACTGATGATAATCACAGCAGTTTGATTTTCTTGCTTGTCTGTGACTTGAAATGAGCAGTGACTTTTTGAGCACCACTGGCATGGAAAGATCAGTGATAACCTGAGAAATTGGCTTTCACATGTGAAGCATGTTCACTTATTAACATTATGAGGGTGCCCTGACATGTTGGCCGTACTACTGTAGAAACATATCATATAGAATAAAGTAATGTTACCTCATAATTCACATACATGTTATATTATATATATTGCATTATATATTATTGAGCATCCCTGTAGACCCTTGCCCTACAGAACACATTCATCCCAAACTTACAAAGCAGGAGGAAGAAAATGGAAAATTAAATCTCAATACAGCAACAACTGTGTTGTGTTCCTGCTAATGACGTATTACAGCCCTGACCCTCA
Organism: Chelmon rostratus; assembly: GCF_017976325.1. Lineage (NCBI taxonomy): Eukaryota > Metazoa > Chordata > Actinopteri > Chaetodontiformes > Chaetodontidae > Chelmon > Chelmon rostratus. The sequence goes on along the minus strand of NC_055680.1, from coordinate 8,727,062 downwards.
CATTCCTACTGGGGAAATATGATCATTAGCTATATCCTGATGAACGAAACCTATGAACTTGGAGGTTAGCAGTGAAAAAACATCACTAAAGTAGCTCATCAACACACTGTGAAGGAAGCTGCATACAGCAAACAAGTTTAACAGGCACTAGGAAGGGCAAAAGAAATCAAACTGTAAAATTCTGATATTTCATTGACTATCGTAGCAAATATGTGACCCTCCAAGAGGAGATCAGAAATGTGCAACTGTGGGCGATTCAACATTTTGCTCAATGACACTTCAGTAGGGTGAACATAAAAACATGTTCACAAAATAATCCGGTGTACAGAGAGTGTCTGAGCAAAATTCACTTTCTTCTTGAAAGTGAAAGTGACGGCTTGAACAAAAGCAGTCCCTAAAATGACAGAATGGCTGCCTGTGACTTCAAGGACACATCAAACAAAGTTATTGCTGATAGGACGAGCTCATCTGTCAGTCACTAGCTGAAAGGAGCAGGCAGTGTTAGAAAACTGCTCCCTGGTTTTACTTCATAAAGTACAAAAACTTGTATTTTTACCAGCCATTAAGTCTAGTCAAGGAACTTACAATTACCATTTTCTTAAAATAAGCTAAAAAAAATAAGATCAAGACATAAAAACACCAAATTAAAGGAGTGGGAAAAACACCACGCCACTGAATATGACTAGTTCAAAGGTGACTCAGCAGAAATCTTTTTTGTGCATTTAAATGGCTCGACATTCTTTCAACTTTATATATATATATATATATATATATATATATGTATATATATATGTATATATATGTGTATATATATATATATATATATATATATGAAAAGTTTGATAAAATGTTCCTGATGATACAATTCTTTTTGGCTTTGTTGCTCAGAATATGCCCTTGATTTTAACAGGCTTTTGATTTTCATGCTGCTAATCTATGGTACAACAAACAGAAATTATAAAGCTCTTTCACTGCAAATAATTACTGTCATTTTATGCAACAATCTGTCATGGATGTAGCACTGCAAGACCTGATGAAATCTGAGAGAGGAGCAATTAAGTGACTGACCCACGAGTGCCAAAGTATACGCTATTCATCGCTCTGCCGCTATTCATGTCTAGAATGTTTTCGCCTTCACCCTGAGAGGGTCAAGAGGACTCTTTTACTTTGGATGCAGGTTAGCACGGAGATGGGCGCAGGGGTCAGGCCAAGTTTGGCCATGCTGTCTCTCTCCATCTTTCTCTCTGTGAACATCCTAACATCCGCCCCCATTTGCATATTCCCAGAGTGACAAAACTAGTTAGCTGAGTAATAAATCAAACCTCGGCTGCCCAATTTGGTTTCCTAATGTAATTAATAAGCGCTAAAGGCATTTAACTGGCCATAATTTGCGGATGCCACTTTGAAGTGACTATTTAAGGCAAACTTTGAGCGCGCAAGGAAGAAAATATTATGTTGGCACTGATATCTTTGGAAGAAGTTGGATGCAATAGCATGCAATGCAAGCACAACCCACATACTTATCGATATAATTGAAAACTTGCAGTGAAAACTGAAAAAAAAAATGTTTGACTACATCAACATTTATCTAATCAGTGTTGGGGAATAACATATTATCTGATGGAACATTTGTAATCCAATATAGTTAAGAGGCAAAAAGGAATTCACTTTAGGACAGACACATTATCAACATATTTTCCAATTTCCAGAGTAATGGTTGCAGATGATTTCTCCGTGATTGTATTGGATTAGATTCTAAGATTTACAGATATATACAGATAGGCGGATATACATAAATAGATATCTAGAGATTTAATTTTGACCTGACAATCCATAATCTGTCACAGACTAGACTTTGAAAGTAACTTTCCTGATCCTGACGTTTTTATTAATTGCTTTACTTTCAAATTGCCTTGAATAAATCATTATCGGCACATCCTCACACTGCACTCCAGCCTATCAAAAAGATTGACTCTCTCAGAAAGGATCTATCAATTAAATCTCTATTACTTGGGACCCAATCCTTGCAGTCACTTCCAGACTTGCCTAATCCCCTTCTTCACTTTCTCTCTGCAGAAAACCACTGAGAGGACAGTGCAGACAGAAGTGAGCAGAGGAAAGGCGAGAGGGAGGAAGTAGAGAGGGGTGACTGCCGAAGAGCAGAGCTTGTCATGAGTGGATTTATGGCTAGGGAGACAGCGGCGGGAGGCGGGCGAATTGATGGGTGACACATAATCAGCCTCCTTATCGCAGCCCCGCAAAACTGGATTGCATCCAGAGGCTTGTGATCCGTCCGGATTTGGCTAATGTCTCCCACTCCTCTCCTGAGCCCCGACAGCTCTCCGTTATCAGGGCCTGGCCTGGGCTTCCTCTCCTTTCCTCTGACTGCTATCCCTCCACCCCTCCATCTACTGCCTCCTCCGTGCTGTCTGTATCTTGACAGTGTGTCAGGTGAAGAGGCAACCAAGAGTTTGTTGACCAGGTCTGGCCGTCCACCTCTCTTCCTGCACCGTTCTCACTCTCTAGTGCTATTTTAGCCACTCTCCGTCTTCCTCTACCTCTTTCAGCAATGCTTCCTTAAATTTCACATTTAAGTTTTCCACAAGATAAATCTCTACAAGTCCTTCTCAAATCAGTACCAGTGGTTTACAGTATCGTTGGCAGAAATAGAACCAAACCTCTAACGTGTCACTGCTGTTGAAAACAACTAAATGAGTCTCTGTAAACTGTTCTTGTTTGCATTTTGCAACCCAACATGCCAGTTTTTGTCAGGGATGTTTACTGTTTCGTGACTGCATTTACAGCAACAGCTCAAGGAAGAAATGAATCACAGCTTCCAGGGTGGTTGGGTTCAAAGTTTCACAAAGTGGTTTTGGGGTGAAATTGAGCTATGCTATGACATAACGCTTTGGTTCACTCACGAGCTCTGCACTGCTCTCAAAAATCTCTCACAGAGTGGAAGGTAAAATTCTTTGATTCTTGTAATACGGCTTTGGACGGACATATTCCATCGATGCTACTGCAAGTGGTGCCATCTTCCGATGTTCTAAAAACAACAGAGAGCAAGCTATTGTTGTCTAGCCTGCTGATTTGGCCTGTTTCTGATCATAGTCAGCTGTTAGAGCAACAGCAGCAGCTGTGACACAGAGCTCATGGAGGCAATTAAAGTACATAAGCTACATCTTCCCTACATCATAACTCCAATCACATATGGGTTTTTTTTCGATTCACTGTTACTTTCACTTTCAAAGGATGTCATTATCACTGATGTTAGAAATGACAGAAAAGACACCAGAGTTTGCCTGAGAATCATCACGTTTTCTTCAATATCTAAATAATCCAGTGATAGCTGTCTCTACATCCATAACCATAACCCATTGTAAACAGGAACTGCTGATTGATAATTTGTTGACTCTGTTATATCTTGGGGGGCAACAGTGTCAGACTTTGAAAACTCCTGATCTAAACAGTAGCAGGCACAGTCAGTACCACAAAGCACCAGTAGCTTATAATGGCCAATAAGCCATTCCTATTCCTATTACTGGTCAAATGAAGACGGCCTTCCTATCTTAACCTCAGAATCCAGAACTAAACTGTGCAAGGCACACATGATTTCAGGTCACATTGGATTTTAATACTGCCACTATTTAATATTTGGTGATTGGTGACGAGGCCCCTTTGCCAAGATTTGGAATGATTTCTACTACTTACCAATCTCCATTTTAACTTTGGAACAAAGTGAGAAAATTACCACATAAAATGACACAGCTCTGTGGCATTTTCTGTGCTTTCTGTGTTGGCAAGCTGAATGCATAGACAGTAATGAGCTTAATTGCTTTGCTTCAGAGCTAACATGAAGCTTTGTTGCCAGGCTGCTGGATTAAAAACATTTCAGGCAATTGCCTCAGTGAACTTTCTCTCATAAAAAACAGTGTACCAAGATCAAGCAAGTTAACACACCACAATGCTTATCTAAATACTAGACGATACAGCTCCTACAGTTATGTACTGTATTACAGGACTAATGCTGAGAACGTATCAATATTCAATTATGGACTGAATGGATAACAAATACAATCATACTTACCACACAAACCTGAATGCACCCGCCTGTTTTTAAAATGACCAATGCAATACACCATTCACAACATTAAGTGATGGGCACGCACTGGAACTTGGAGTACCAGCGTACTCCCTACATTAATCTCACACTTAGTGCTGATACACTGTTTAGTGCTGACACAAGGCTTCAGCACACGTCATGGATCATTTAGTAATTGTACAATGATAAGATGCACGCACAAACACATGCACACTGCATAAATGTCTAATTTTAAACAGTCTCAGTTCATCTATTTTAGCTGAATGTTCAATATGATATACACTGTACATTTGAAAATAATCAGGCCTTTAAAAGTAAACATACGCACAAATGATGGCATTTTACATTCACTGAAGTGGCTTGGCATTCCTCTCCATGCTGACATATGCTCTTTTGTTTGGTATTGTATAGTTCATCACAGGCCAACACAGGGTACACAGTGCACACCTCTGTCCGTCTTCAAGAAAATGAATACAAGGTAATGATTCTGATTGCGGCTGCAGTTCTGAATGACACAAAACAAAACCAGCCAATTCTGGTATAATACAGTAGGCTCATTACACAGGAAATATTACATTTACATATAAATTGAGTTAAATCATAACTCACTGTGGTTTTTTTTTAAGATTATTCTTATCAGTAAAGAAGTTGGGTGGTTTAAAAAATAACACTGTTGACATTGCATTAAAATAGGGACAAAAGTGCTATTCTTTCTCTGGAGAGCATCGACAGTCGTGCTAACCAAGTCAGTTTGGTGAATGTCCTTTAACTAAAGTTAATATGCTGCATGCTAATGCTTTCTGAGTATCAATGAAGGCACATGACTTTCCATTTAAAAAAGATAACATCTAGACTAAAAAAACAAACCAACATTAAATTAAAATTTTGGCCTGACTGATGATAAGTCAAGACATCAGAGTTATGACAATTCATCCTGAAGGGGACATTAATGCGTTGACCAAATTTCATAGCAAAACTACAAATGTCAATGGTGGTGATCGAAGTAGTGTCAGAGGATTCACCAAAGACTTCAGGATTCTTCCTCTGGGGACCATGAATGTACCAAATTTCTTGACAATCCATCCAGTGGTTGTAGAGAAATTTCAGTGTGCACCAAAGTGGTGGACTGACAGACAGACCAATCATTACCACACCCAGAGCAATGCCACTAGTGCATTTTCTACAGTAGTGGCATGATAACATCAGTGTGTAACATACAAGAATCCCAGAATGTAAAATCGGAAATTCCCTCATTCATTGACTAGTGGCCACAGAAAAAGATGTTTGTAAAAAAATGGAAAGAGTTTCACTGTCCTACTACATCATATGGCTTGTTGATCTGACTGGTTGATGTCAGCCTATGATAGACAGTGATAGACAGATGGCTCATCCAATTATCTGCCAAGTATTTTTTGAAAGTGCCTTCTCCTTTACAGTTTCCATGGGCAAATTCCCAGATGGTTCTGTGCAACAAACCATCTGGCGTGTCAGGTTAGTTTTGCCCTGTACTCGTTTACAAAAGCGGAACCCATCTGAACTAGCAGTACCCAAGGTCAAGCAGCCACAGCTGGCATCACAGACTATCATTTGTGGTTTTTAGTCACACTAATCTTTCTTGTGGACCAACGCTCGTGTCCTTTAATCGTAGAATAATGCTGATGATTATATTCTGGGTTAGGTACACCTTAGCCCTCCAGATGTCAATAACTTAAAAGAGATTCCATTGCACAAACAGTGACAATTAGGAAGAAAGATGTGTAGGGAGACGTTTGCTGCCATTATGAGTCCTGGACTATTGGATTCTCTTTAATGACTCTGAAAAGTGGCCATTTACAAAAAGTGGCTACGTGACTGTGTGTGTGCTCTCAGTCATTCTCCACATCCTCCTCCTCCTGTAGGGCTGCAATTTTCCCAAGATGCAACAGCCGGATGACAAATGGTTGCTTAAAAAGCAGTTTAAGAGGATTACTGTCTGTGTCTCTGCTGTGTGTGAATATATGAGAGCAAGAGTGAGAGAAAAGAGAGGCCAAGGAACATCAGCCCACCCCTACTGATTTATTGTTTGTGGAGCTACATGAGGAAAACATTTACTTTGGTGAGTTAGCCAAAGGAAGAGGGAACATGATGATCTATTTCATCACCTAAAAGTGATGTAGGCTTGCTACAAATTTTCATGGCAGGGAAAAGGACCAAAATGTCCATTGAAATTTCTAAACTCAGAATATTTCAGTCATTTTAAATACACTGTTTCAATGTCGCCCTAGTGAAAGCTCTGGAAGCTCTTCAAAGGTGCAAACACAACTTAATTTACAGCCATCACACAAGAAGAAAGTGTTTTGATATGCAAAGACACATTTTGTATGGGCATCATGGTTTGCCTTGAATAGGTCTGGGCTGGATCTTTTATGTGCTTTTTGAATGGAGTATTTCAATTGAGAGGCCTATTGTTTGGAACTTGGTGTGATTCCTTCTAATGTTATTACTCTTTAAAACAGTGTGGGTATTTGCCCTGAACACAAAAATGATTGAATTCTGTTTTTTTTCGGAGTTGGAGCATGGGTTTTCATTTTGTTGAATGAGTGCCTCATGACGGTCATTAGTTATCACACAACACCATCCCATATTGATCACTTGGGGTGTTCAGGCTGTCCGATACCACATTGTTTCAGTCATCAACACTGGAGAGATTCACCATCTTTTCCAGATCAACGGGACAAAAAATACCCTGCACAAAGAGCACACATGTGTAAAAGCCTTTTTGTGTCAAAACTCAGTGCTCAGTATTGACTATAATGATGGACACATTTTACCACTTGACGGAGCACACCGCTGACAAAAGCACACACTGAAAAACACAACCGCAATCCAACTCTTCCGATGTACCCCACACATAGTTAATGTAATTATGGATGTTTGGTCTGGATCGTGGGAACCGCTTGCATGTATGATAAATAACAGGTCCGTCCGGTCATTAGAGAGCAGTCGAGTTGTTCTTGTGGGCTGCTTGGCGGGTATGCGATGAGGTTTGGAAGCTGCAATGGTGTATGTGGTCAGCAGGTCAGATATATCTGGCAGCTCACAGTTTGACTGTTCCAGTGCCCACAGTCTCAACCTGTGTTCTTTAAACAAAAACAACACTTTCAAGAGACAGCCTTCAAATGGAGGGAAAGTTACCACTGGGTTAAATCTTAACTGTCATGATTTCATGCAATCAAACAATGGAAAACTTGCCAACCTGTTTTGTTTTTTTCAATTTTCTTACCCCATTTTAAGCCAGAGTCTTTCTCAGTCTTGCTAAAATTATACATTTTAGGTCATGTACAGAAAATGTGAATATATGCTGTACATATACAGTATATATTCTATAATTTTCCTTGATTAACTTACTGATTAAAAAATAGGAACATTTGATCGAGTTTGCTAAAATGTCACACCCCAACTACACAATGAAAATGTTTTGTATTTTAACTGCAGGCACAAGGGATGCATCACCCAGGAAAAATTATATCAAAACCTGATTTAACATTTGTATGAGATGTAAATTGTTTCTCTAAGCTTTGGAACAGAAATTTCTTTGTACATGCATTGTCATATTGTTACGTGGCTGGTGAAATGTGTATGGTGGGTAACTACAGGTTTGCCACCATTAAGATGAGATGACTATATAGAAAAACTTTGACTAATGGCTCTTAAAGCAAATATCTACAATTCTGATCTCAAAGATTTTCATATGAAGAAGCGTCTGTTCAGTCACAATCTATCACCGAATGAGGTAACACCATGGCGATGGAGCCTATGGCCCACTGATGAAAGTCCTCCAGTATTTCTATATTTGCAGTATTACAACCTGAATGTTGTCCTCAAATTGGATTTACTGGTGGTGTTTAATGAATAAAGAAAAATCAGAAGACATCCTCTGTGAAGCTGACCTCAAGTACCGCTTAATTAGGCAAACTACATGGAGGTCTGTGTGTTTATTATAGAGGGAGATCAAGGATTGTCAACTTGTCCTTGTGCTGCACTGCTGAAACTCTGATTTCTTTGGATTAGACAGGAAAGTACAATTAATGTACGTGCATCAGCAATAAAAAAAAAAGATGGCAGTTGCTTTGGGAATAAAAACTGTTTCATGCTGATTGTGGCCATAAAGTAGTTGATTTGTCACTACAGCTACGGAGGTATAAGGCTGCCAAGGTGTTTAGTAAACTGCTAAACTGCAACTAAATTGTCAAGTTGGCAACTGGAGGCCAGACTGTACATGAAAAACTAATAAGGTCCTCAAGTGACATTTAGGAGTGCCAACTCGTATGTTAGATGTTACTCTTAATCATACTTTGAAAAATTGGCTTTCTGTGTAATCATTTTTTTCCTCCATAATTTAAGTTAAGCTGGTTAAGGTGAGTTCAACAATGTTACATAAGTCATGTTTCTATTGTGATATGTATCAGCAGCATGTGCAGTGGACAGTGACAGATTTTTTTTCTCTTTGGTTTCACATGTGAAATCTTATATATATATAACAAACATAACATCTCCACACAAGAAGAAGCAAAAGTAGATTGTTTGGCGAAAGAAAAAACAAAATGCTACTTCAAAGAATGCTTCAAAAAAACTACACTGCTACATTTCAGGACACTTGCTGATAGAAAAACCTGTCCAACAGTAATAAATTGAGGTGAAAAGAGGAGGGAGCATGGAAAACGTCCTTTGTGACACTGCCGTTCACTCTGGTGAACACGCATTGAAGTGCCCCCTCCCTCTCTGATCTATGGACTGTCAGGATGGATATTTGCTGAAATACTTTATCCCATTTCTGCCGCACCAATATGAACTGCCTCTGACACGAGCTGGAGGAAAGGGGGAGTTTAGAGAAACCACAGAAGACTTCTTTTCTATTGTGTATAAATTAAAGCCTTGGTGAGAAAGCTCAAGTAGAGTAGAATGCAAAAGATATCAATTGGATGGAGTTGGTGCATTTCCAAATATGTGTTTTGTTGAGTTTTGTATTGGGAAGGATGATTCACACTGCAGATTGACCAAACAGCACTGTGGTTGAAACCTTGACATTTTGACTCCAGGCTTATTCACAGGCAGGATCCAGTGAAGGCAGCCTGTCCTCCAGAAAGGACACACATTTGGGTAACCTCAGAGCACAACATTCGTCAACATCAAGCCTTGCACTTTGTTTGTCCGTCTGCTCCTCTCAGTAAAATTACAGAGATAGTGGTTAGCTTCTGCCTGTGGAACCACATATGGACCTCCGCTTTCTTCTAACGAGATCGCATCACAGTGTCTCCCCTTTGTCAGCCTTTCTGCTTGCCTCAGTAAGGAAAAGAAAATAAGGTGAATGCGCGACTAAGTCTGGCAGAAAAAAATCATAATGATGCAGCCCCAGTGAATCCCTGTGAAAACAACTGTCAGTTTTGGCTTTGTGCTGATTTGTGGTTTTTGGCAGCCTGATACGGTCATTACACAGCGGCCACTGTTTACCACACAACCCAGCCATGGTGGTCAGAGGTAGTACTTCCTGATATGACATGTTTACTTACAGCAAGTACTAAATATTGAGGAATCCAACACTGTTTGCATCGGCACGGGCCACTTTTAATAATTCATTTAATACTACAGTAAAATTAGGAATGCAGAAGTCCACTGTGTGTCCATGCAACTCATTGTGGAGCTGAAGACAAGGAAACACATGACAATTGACCACCATGGACAACTTGGTGACAAATGGTTGACCTGGAATTGTGCTCCCCTTGCTCAGAGACTACTGTGGAAATGCCTCAACTGGTTCAATGAAGCTGGTCAGGTCAAGTTGTGAGTAACTGAGTGTGAAATGGCATTGCTGAAAAGGAGTATCTGCACTCACCAAACAATCTCTGGAGTAAATACAGTTGTTATCCTACATCTATAAAGGAGAAATGAAGCACATGTATAGCTAATCACAATTCTATAATGGCAATTTGTCACATTACTATTTTATTCATAAACAGACTTGAAATAAGTTTAGGTAAAACCTGCACCTTCTGGTGATGACACGACTTTTTGTAGCTGAACCAATTAAATCTGGGATGAAATGTAGGATTCTACCTCTAAAGCAATTCATTATTCCTCCTATGGACTGTTGTTGGGTACGTAAGTAAATTGAAGAGGTCTTTGAGAATCAACGACAGCTCCACAAACATTAACATTTTCATTCTCTTCTCATCGCTAACAGCCCCAGGGAGACCCAACCATGCGTATTCTATTAACAAAAGGCACGCCCAGTGCTCCCAAGTCTCAGTCTCGATTCATACACATCCACAAATCCCTTGGCAAAAGCTGTTTGTGTTCACTAGAGCCTGCAAGAGGGACAGAAAGGGGAAAAAAAACACTGACAAAGACAGAAAGGAGAGAGAGATGTAAGAAAAGCTAAAGAACAAGCCCTCTACAGAAACTCTGCACTTTTTGCAACAGGACACAGGCCATGGCTGAGCTTCTTTATGTCCACCTGGGGAAAACCACTATTTTAACTTTAGAGGCTCAACCCTGGTTCCTTCATTAGCCTGTAGATCCATAGAAGTGCCACACAAGTCTGACAATGAGACAACATTGTGGTGTCTTTCCTGAATGTCAGCTTTACCTGCCAGCCCAAGAGGTCAAACCCAACAAGGGCATCAGCTTTAGGCATTATGGGTCACTCACAGTGCATCTGCAGACTCTTACCAAGCACACAATATAACACAATGTTGTGTGTAAGGCACAAAAAGGCCAAAGCCAACGAATGCTAATGATCAAGCAGTATGAGGTCTTACAGAAAGCACCTCACTGCACACCTAAAAATTAAAAAGTTACAACGCATACACATCTCATATGATGTTACAAGTTAAATGTATATTTTTTCAAATGTGCAATCCTAATTATTTCAAATTTTGTATAAGAAAAAAGCTTGCATTGGCTGGGATAATCCATGATTTAGAAACAAAAGAGGCTGAAACAGTCTAACCCTTTTTTGTAACTCAATATTTGCTGTTAATGTATTAACTTCTAATGTGACAAATGACAATTTCCATTGTACTCAGCTCAGACCTCGGTACTGAGGACTGCAGAATCCGACTACTTGTCAGCCCTGCAAAGGGTGGGTGTTTCATGGGCAAGACAGATTTTGGAGGGAGTCTCATCTTAAGAAAAGCTTCCCTTACTGTGGGGTGCTGTCCAGATGACAAGCCTCTGACACGATGTTGGACAACCCTGCCCACACACCTGCAAAGTCACTGTGCAAAATATCTGCATAGCGGTGACATCATCAGTACGTAAGAGGGCTTTGAGCAAAAAAGACCACAAGAGGCATGATTCACATGGTTGCAGGCAACACAGGCCAGGATTAAAAAGCTTGATCCCACCCAGGACAGGTAAAACAGAGGGTGGGTTTGAATCAAAATTTTTATCCAAGGATTTGATAATACAGAAAATCAACATTACTGCAGGTTAACTTCGACCCCTGCCCCTTTTTGAAATAGTTGACTATTTCTTACAATTTAATGGCTTGCTTCTTTGTACACCTTTGCAAGTTTTCTGCACTCAACACATGGACAGCAGGGATCATTTTCTTGTCTGATAGAAATTGAATGCATAGTTAATTTCACAGTAGGTACATGTACAGCCAAGTAGAATTGCTGATGGTTGAAGTTGTTTGCCCAGCAGGTAAGCAACACATCACTGACATTTGCCTCTATTCATTTGGGCAAGGTCTTGAGCCTGCTGTGAGCTAGACCAGTCAGAATAGTAAATCGGTCTCCTTAGTGGGAAAAGCTGAAGAACCTATCAGACTTACGAGGTGGTTTTTCTTGGGCTGTAATGTAAAATGCATGGTCATGTAAGAATCATATTTGGAAATGGCCAGGCATATATTTCAGGTCAATAATCTAGGACCTTTTGTACATTGCACGACTAAATTGGCCCGATTCGATCATTAGGGCCCGTCTATCAGTAAAATGCCTGCCTACTATTTGCTTTGCAAGAGCAAATTTATAAAACGTGGAAAAGGCAGGATAAAAGTATGGTATGTGCTAGTTTGGTCGTCAATCTGTGTATTTTATGATTACAAAAAAAGAAAAAGAAAAATTACAGCCCACATTTGACATCGAGAATCAGTCCAACAAGTTTACTGTTGCTATTTCTGAATCCAACTTTCTTGGACTCCAAGTACTGCACTGCACTGGGCTCTGATAGTGAAAGGTGTTTATCATGTAATGGTATCCACAGTGGAGCCACTGCAGGGTGCAGATAGCAAGCTGCTGTTTTCAGATCAGTTCTGTTCCACCAGTCATAATGGTTGTTGCTATGATTAAAGATGGAGAGACAGTTCTTGGACCTTCATCTTGTTCTCTCTGGGGCAAGTCAGGACTGAAGCGGTTCATCGCTCAAATGACAGACACACAACGCAATTGTGTTTTTAGACTGTTCAGAAAGTTCTGGTATAATTATGTCAATCCCCAACTCCCCAAACTGCAAGTTCCAGTTTTCCTTTGGAGGTCTAGGAATGGGTTTTCCGAAGTTTTTCAAAATCAGTCTTTTTTGGGACCCCCAACACAACATAAAAAATGTTAACCGCCATTGAAAATAATAGATGAACTACATATACAGCGATGGTCATCGTTCTAATCTTAGTTTATCTTTAAGAGTTTGTCATATCCATGCTATGTGACAGCACTTAACAGAGTGGGTATACATTTTCAATATGCTTGTATTTTGGCCGCCATTCCTTTTCTCCTGTCTACTTTCACATCTTACCTCAGTGGGGTGAGACCCCCCTCTTCCCACATCTTCCTGTTGGGGTGAGTTGTCCCTCACACAAACAGAGAGCGGCAACCACAATGGTAAGTGGAAAATGAAATCCAGCCACATCCTTGTATATAACTGCAACAGTCGTTATGACTTGAAACAAAGAAAGACAACACTGCCCCCTAGGTGTCGAAAATGTAATAATATCTAGAAAAGTAGAGTGGGGGTAAGAGGGAGGGGATATCATTCCAGCAGGCAAGTATAGTCTCATACCTGCAGGAGTTACTTCTGTTGCCTAGGTTGTGCCATCAGTATTTAATTAATGTTGATTAATGTTCTTGCGGTCTTTACCCAGCTTAATCTAAAAATAACAGAAAATCTTTCACTTTGGCAGCATGACACAAAGAAAAAAAGATCTCATAACTGTGATAAGCCAGTTTAGTTATACCTAAAAAAAAAAGATGATTTTGCTATGTGTGGGAATGAAAACTGATGGGTCTAAAACAGGATGGAATGACTTACAACTTCCTCTAAGTCCAGATATGTATAGCAAAGGCAGTCTGTATATTTCATTAATTTAGTCAAGATCAACAGAATATCATCAGTGCTCCAAACTGGAGCGAGACAATCTCCGTCAAAGCAAGCAGTGAGCCCATCAACAGCTCTTGAATCCTCTCTCTTCTTTTCACTCTGTCTCTCATATGCAGCTCAACTCGTTGCGCCTGGCTGTAGCTAATCTGGCTCTAAGCAGCGTGGGCGGCAGCGGGCAAGGGCACAAAGGGGCTGCTGGGTAAAAAACAGTGGGGAGACAGCAGTGATTGACGGCTATAATTAGCCTGCTGAAGTTGTGCCGACGGAACGAGGCCGAGGGGAGGAGCTGGGGTGTTGTGAGAGCATCTAGTACACTTGGATGCACACAAACTTGCATGTTTTTATGAAAACAAGTGTAACGACGTATTAGCATGGAAATATGCAATCCTGCAATGCATTTCAGCATAGGATGCCTGGAGAAACAGCATAGGCAACAGCACATAGGTTTGGAGGCCCACACACCTTTTAGGGAGGCAAAGGGTTTTCTCAACTTTTTCTGCTTGTAAAGAATCAAACTCATTAAAAAAAAAAAAAAAACATGAGATGTTAATATGAATGTTGTCCATGATAGGGTGTCATGAAAACATGCCCATCTGCTTAAGCTTTACAATAATTAGTGCCTACAGCTTAAATAGCTGAGACACAACACCAACTTTTTACATACACAAAACCAGGCACACCTCACAGCAAAATGCACCGTGTATTTTAACACACAATCTCAGTAACGCCATTAGCTCAATTTAAACTCGGGAAAACAGACAAGGCGTTAATGGGCAAGGCTGACAAGGCCTTAAAGCAACACAACTTCTGATCACGTTAATGGAAGTTTTGCACCCCGTCTCGCTCCTCTTGGCTCCTTTTATGTGGAATATCATGTCACTGTCAGCGTGGCCATTAAGGCAGAACGAGGGAAAGAGGGGTGCATCTCGCTGCCAAATGGTCCAGAGAAATGAGGATTCCATCAGGCTGACAGACCCCTCGCCGGCTTTCTGAAAAGGTGTCATTTGCTTTAATTTGATTGTTTTTGGTGGCCAATAATATGGCTTTTATTAAGCCCACCTGCAGATCTTGCACAGTCTGCCCTTTCGCAAATAGGCTTATGTGCACCTGCGAGCAGATACTTTTAGACCATTTACTATTCAGAGATATTTTGGAGCAGTGTATTTATATGCAACGTTTTCAGAGCTATAATGATCATATACATAGAAGAATCTGAATTTGAGAGTTGAGTCATTTTTACTTTTTTTTTTTAATTCTGTGTACTGAATACAAATAAACTTAATCAGGAGCGAACTCTAAAACATGTAATAGTTATGCCAGCAGCATTGATTTTCATTGATAAAATATTTAAGGGGGCTAAATCTGTTAAATTGCCTCAAGTGTTGTCACTTCAGTGAAGAAAATGAAAAAATCTTTGGGTACTGTAGGCACCCAGTAGGCTGAGGAGGAATAATGTGTGGAATAAAAATAAGACTATATCTCTGATTCTGCAGCATTGATTTTAATCTGTTTTTTGTGTCCATCATGAGTCAGACAATGCTTTTGGAGTGCAATGCTAAATCAGTGCAGTACTCTAAACATAAACAATGTCATATAAAAAGGAAAGATTTTTTCCCCCCGTCAAGCAATTTTTTACAGCTATACATGTACAAAAACAGCAACCCTGATGCTGCTGTCTTGCACTGTGTCCTGTGGGGCGGGTAAACCAAATCCATTTTATGTCAGTGCTCCATTTTTTCAATTTCGAAGGAAAGGAAGGAAATTGTTCTTTCTACTACTGATGACTGGGGTTTATGGGTCTAACAATTTTCAACTATAAAAACCTTCCCATCTATCCTTTTCTGCATCAGTGTCCACCAAATGACTTGCAGCAGGTTGTAAGTTACAGTAGCAAACTGTGCTGTGATTTAGGACATCTTAGCTACTGTCAGCACCCCCTTCTGACACAGAATTCATAACTACAACCTCTTATTTTAATAAGGTCTGACTGCTCCCAGCCATAATTCTGTATAACTCCCCCCTAACAATTATAATTGGGAGGGAGGTTTCAGAGTACTGTCATAATCTAGTACTGGCCAGTTAGCACCTCCTGATTTGTCATGGGTAACAGGGCAGTTCTTTGACTGGGACAGTGTGCGTGTATTTTGAGAAAAGACTGGGCTTTTTCAACTGAGTGAAAACCACATTTCAGTGTATGTCTGAATCACCCATTGGTGGTATGTCTCAAGATGCAAGAAAACCACTTGTAATCTAATAATAAGAGATCTCCAGAATGCAAGCATGCTCCAATAAAAAACACATACTGTATTGCTTAATAACTTATCACGACTCAAGGGATATGTTATGGTGTAAATCATTTGAAATGTGGGTTCAGAAAGAGGATACAACACAATGAGAAATTACTGCCACAACACTGATCTATTGTACATGGTAGTGCATTATGACATTATTGCCAGTGGAGCACAATATTTCTACATTCTGTGATTGACAAGCACTCACTCTCTGGAGACCTTGTTGGTACACTCAGGAAATTAGAAAATGAAAACAGATTAGAAAAATGTCACAGGACTGCTTCTATCCATGGCAGATAAAATGGCCTCACAGTGTGCCACTACAGTCACATGTCAACCATATCGACTTCACGCACCTTTCTAAAGCTGCACCATCTCAAAAGCACAAACTTTGCTTTCCTGCTGCTCTCCAACTGTGATGGTTTGGCTTGGTCTGTCTAGCCTGAGGCTTAAACTGCTGTGTTATTTGTCTTCTTCGGAAAATGCTCACATACAAGTTAAGTTATTTGCTGTCAAGAAGGCAGGAGGCATGTCATATACTAAAGATTTGTGGAGCACCTTCAGTGGCTGCAGTTTTAGAGACAGAATAGATACCTTGGGGGTCTTTCACACCGACAGTTCACCACATCAAAATTTGATAAGATTTTTTTGAACATGGGTGCAAGCCAATGAACTATACCTGACCTCAACTGCATGAGGTGGTCTGTGTACAATAAAGTAAATCATGGAGAGCTAATGCCGAACTTCCTTTGCATTTTTAAAAATTGTTGTCCCTATTTTATTTATTTAAGTGTTCCCATAAGTGTATCATTGGGAAGCTTTTTGGATCCATCAGCATCAGTAAAAGTGCAACAATATTGGTGCTTGAACATGCTGAGGAAAATTAAATGTTACATTGTGTTACAGTGATAATTTCCTTGTAGGACAGCAGGCAAATGTTAAGTCATAAATCATGACAAGGACCAATAAAGCAATGTTTTTTTAGACATCTGAATTTTGCCAAAGTTACAGCATGGTACTGTAGCTGAACTGTACTGAGAAACTAGACACAAGGTGGTTAATGAAATGACAAATCTATGACAAATTCACATCACTACTGGGCATTGCTAATTAATGGGAAATAACTGACGAAACTCTTTACAGGTGCCCCCTATACAAACACATAGTGGTAATGTCCATGACAGGCACCAAGAAAATCCCAGTGGGCAAGTCCACAGACAGGTTGTGCTGGGCGGGCGTGTGTAAAAAAAAATTCAGTTCCAGTCTATCCCTGCATCTACATTAAATACAAATATAATTAATGCACTAACTCCTTTACAGTGATAATCAGTTCCTTTTTCCAAAACATTACTGCTGGGTGTAGGAGCAATTTCTGTTTCATCAAAATGTCTTCTCCCTCCTGCACACAAGTCTTCAATCTCCCCTTTTTTGCCCTAAAAACAGACAATAGGTCTAATATTGTGCAGCTCTAAACCCACTGTTTACCAGCAGGTTTAATGCAGCAAGCCCTTAATTGCATTCATTATCTAAAGCTCCAGGTCTGGGCCAAGGTTGCAGAAAGAGATGGGGGATTTCAGTTATCTCTTGTTTATTCAAAAATATATATAATAATAACTGCCAGTACTGTAGATAATAAGTAATGAGCACATATTGTGAAAATAAAAAATGAAAAAGGAAAGGATTGCCTCTGCACTTTTATCATCCCTCATTTTCCATACAGAAAAGAAATAAGGGTGTGTAGGCCGTCATAGCTTAAGACGTACTGAAAGTCTAGAGAAAAATGGAAGTTTCTTTGTGTGAGGGGACACATAATGGAGTTTTCCCATCCCCTGAGGTGAAGTGGAAAATGGGGATGTAATTGAAAAGCAGTGCATGAACATTAAAAAGCAATACCTAAATTTATCTATAGGGAATGTCATGTCAGCTGACATTAAAGGTCCAGTGTGAAGGATTTAGTGACATCTAGCCATGAGGTTGCAGATTGCAACCAATTGAACACCTCTAGTCTCACCCTGCCCTACATTGGCCACAAGAAACCAAAAATGTGAAAGGTTCTTTCAAGAGCCGCTGTTTGGTTTGTCTGTTCTGGGCTATGGTAGAAACATAGCAGTGCAACATGGCAGACTGCATGGAAGAGGACCTGTTCTCTCTAGATATAAAGAGCTCATTCTAAGGTAACGAAAACACACAACGATTCGTATTTTCAGGTAATTATACACTAAGGAAAACGAAACTTAACATAAATCCCACACACTGCACCTTTGAATAGAATCAAAGCTGAGAGAAGATCTGTAAACTAAACTCTTCCACACTGTGTTTTGCAGTAGGCTACTTTTGTTAAGTTGTTAACAAGACGTCTGTGTAATGATTGGAACTCAAACTGTGGCATACTTATAGTTTTCAAAATGTCAGCAAGTACCACAAAAATATGGAAAGTTATTGAATTCCTGCTTTAAAATGTTCATTCATCACCACATCAACAGCGATGCTGGTGTGGGTTGTTCGAACAGTCGGCCTAGTCTCCATCTTTAGTTGGTGCCACAGAAGAACAGTCCCTATATTTTCACCAACCAATATATAAGAAACATGTAGGGCCATATAAAGATTAGCTGCAATAGAATGCATGTTACTATATGCCATGAAAAATTAAAACAAAGCTTTAGTTGGATAAAATAAAGAGGCAAATATAATGCTGAAGAGAGAGAAATACCAAAAGGCTTGATGTTGAAATATATTACAGTGACATTCGACGCAATGTTAAGTATGTTAACCTCACTGTAAAGTCACTAAACCCTACCAAATACGCTCATCCTGTTAAAAAGAATATGATATGAATATTGTCTCGGGCTTGAATTGATATCCTAAGTGAAAAAGTGCTGCAATTTTTTTCAAGGTTCGGTACTTGTTGATAGCATTTCCCAGCTATATGCTGCTAATAGTTTTCATGCAGTCCCGTATAATGTAATCCATCTCTTGCACATTTCATGACACAGAAAAATAATCAGTAACACATTTTACTTTTGGCTTTTTTTTTAAAATGCACATGGGAATTGATTCATGTGTTTCTCCAAATATTTCTGATTGTCTGTTATGTCCGAAGACTGAAGGATCTCAGTAATGGGTCAAAATTTTCTAAACTGAAAAAGTTCTGTTTAACTACGGAGATATTCATGTCATCATTAGTTGGATTTTGTTGGTAATGAGGACATACACACAGCCCATTATTTTCACTGAGTTGGGCTATCGAGACTAAAATGACATGTATGCATTACCTACACTGAGGCAGTAAAAGCAATGATATTCTAAGAGGGCTGTCGAGAAAGCCTGCTATTGTCCAGTTTGCCCCACCATGTGGGTATGCTTGATTTTAAACACTGAATGGTGCTTTCTGTATTTCATGTGGCATCACAGAATAAAATCGAAAGCACAGTAGCAGTGTGACCTAGATGACGGGCTTCTTCTGTATCCAGGTGCATTTTTTGCACCGACATAGACGCTTAGTGAAAAGCAGTTAAGTTAGTGAATTCAATTTCTTCCAAGCACACAAAGTTAAATTCAGTTCTAACAATCAGGCAGGTCCAAACAGTTCTTCTATTGAACAGCACAGCAGCTTTTGGTTCTGTAAAATCTCAAATTAATTGGCATTATAAAATAGTAATGATAATAAAATGTTTCATACATTTGCCTCTGAATGAATGTATTACAACCACCTGGCAGCCGAGCATGTGGTGATTCTGACTCAGTAAGGTGTAAGCTCTCATCCCAGCGAGTTACATCAGATGACATATGTAGGGGCAGATGGGATGGATGGATCTTCCAGGTTTATTTATCAGGGATGTCGGCAGCATGTTGTACCGACTGATCAAGCCAGGTGCCAAATCAGATAACAACCTGATTGATGAAAAGTGCTCTAACGCTCACCTGAATATGGAGAATGCCAAAGCAGTTCCTTGAACCAAGACATTTTTGTAAGTTGTTGTAAACTGAATATGCAGTAAATAAAATCACATTTACTCATGAAAAACTAATAAGAGGCTTGCAGCATATAGCCTTTACAAGTTATTGAACTCTTACCACCAAATCACAGATGCTCCAAAATTATGAGACATTAAATACTGTAATTGGAGACAAACACACATCATGCTGGTCACACTGTGACAATGCTTGATGAGCTGAAAGATAAAGCCCAAAATTATGTCCACCAGGACACTGCTGGTTTCATAACTGTGTGTTCTTCTCTCCTGCTTGAAACGTTCTTTCACTCCTTCATTCTGTCCGTCTCCCTCTCTGTCAGCTGTTCACCTGGCAGTCATCCCAGAGTACACAGCAGCCCAAACAGAATCTCTGGAGACTTCTCTCTTTAACTCTCACACACTGTTTGCCTTTCTACTTTTACCTTTTTCTTTCTTTCTCTGACCATCTCGTTGATACGCATGGCACAGTCAGTGAGCTGCTGAAAAACCATACTAGTCTTAGCTGCTCTCAAAATAGAATGACTGAAGGAAGAAATACAGGAATATCGTAAGAGTCATGTGACCTTGATGTAACGCTGACCCCTTTGCAAAATACAAGGGAATCAGGGCAGTTAGAAAATCACACATTTAGAAGTTTTCATCTGCAGTTAAAGCACTGACTGCTTAATTCACTCATGATATGTCTTATCGCATATTTAAAAAACAATCAAAACATTTTAACAAGGTTAAAAACTAGTGGGTCAATCAAATTAGACCTACAATAATGAACATGAGAGGCCCTTCCAACTTCTATGTGTTCTTTATAGGAAACAGTATAAATCACTAACCAATCACTCATGCAATTATAGTGTATTGAGCATATACAAAGCCTTTGAAGCCTGAGAATTTGAGGGAATTTACAGCTTGACAGTCATTTGTAGTTGCTAATTTTAAAAACTAGAGTGAGTTACAAAACCATAAGTACAATTTCCGACCTATTCTACTATATGCTCCACATGCATGCTATGAACACTAAAACTACAGGATATAGACGCCAACACGTCAGGTCAAGCCATCAAGTGGTTTTCTTTCATGGGAAGCAGAACAAGATGTCATGAAGCAGAAAAAGAAGCACTGGTTGATTATGCTAACGATGAGGTCGATTTTGGTATTGCCATGCAAATCTTTGCAACACAAAAAAATCTTTTTGGGTTTATGGGCAGTTTTCCGTTTTAGTTTGCAGGAGCAATAAAAAAACAGAGTCAAGTTATTGCAGTAATGGTGTTGCCACCTTGCTGAATTTATAACCCTTTTAATATGGCAGAAGATGGCAGGAAGGAAAGGGGAAAGGAGGGGGAGACAATTTTTATCTGAAAGGGGAAGAATGACAGTTCCATTACCTGAGAGTCGCAAGATGCTGCCTGCAATCCAACAAGTAGACTTTTTTTCTCCCCCAATGAGGGCCTATCAATACTGAAGGTGTGCCATTTTGAACCATCAGCAGTAAGGGCTCTCATCGATCATACCCTGAAAAGTCAATCATGGTTTTCACTAATCAAAGCCCACAAAGATTTGTGAGTCGTCCTTGGAAAGCACTCACATGGAGCACCATGTGAATCATCATACTGTACCAAATAAAGTGGATCTCCTCCAGGGCTGTGGCGATATTGAGAATTTCTCACAACAGCCATTGAGCAGTGTAGCCTACACACACTGGAATATTGAACCTAGATGAGAGACTTGCACATGTTCGCTGTAGAGTACTGACAGTTTATCAATGCATCAAATTTTCATACTGCACCTGCGATGTAGCCAACTGCCACAGTTTGTGATATTTTTACAGAAGAGTTAGAAGTTACTGAGGCTACAGGAAGCTATAGCAATTTCACAATAAAAGCATGACAATAGTTGGAAGAAAGTGATACATTTAAATAAAAAACAGCTGCAGCTCTGAATTTGCTACCAGTTATGTTGCTGACCACTTCGTGATCTTTACACAATTACAGTCGAACCAAATGTTTGGATTGCATCAAATCAAAAATGACCAATTATTACTTTCAAGCCAGCTCCTCCAGCTCCTGTTCTTTTATGATGTCAAAGAGGCTAATGGTTCTATAAAGCTAATTAAACTTCAAATATACTGTAGGTCAGCTGAGCGCATGTAAGCAATCATCGTAGGGGCATCAGGGGCCCTAATGTAAAATGGCAGCCAAGCATAAATAATCAATTTGCCAAAAAAAATCCACAGGAAAAGAAATCAAGCATTGCACTGGCACATTTATCTGATATATTAATTCCCTTAGCAGTGACCACATTTCATTCCTCTACCAGTGCTGAGCTTGAATATGGAGAACAAAATTTCATGTTCAAGTACTGAAGTTTCCCTCAAGCTAAAGAAATTGACATCTTCTCCTGTATTTCCTGTGTCTGCATGTTTTTTATTCTTTGCGAATGTGTTTGTGTTTGAGGAAAAACGTCTGATATAGTTTTGAGATATTTTAAATAATTCTTATAATTTTCTAATTTCCAAACATCCAGGTAAATAACTTACTTCATCTGATGTCAGTTTTAAATACTAAGTCAACTCTCAATGTTAAATGTCAGATTCCAACGACCATAAATTGATTTTCATCCTGTGAAAGAACACCGTGCACATTTTAAGCACCACAAGACAAAGATACAAAGATCTCTGAGCAGTTAAGCTAATGTCGTCTAATGTTAATAACCTTTATTTCAAAGCGGTACAACTGCATACCCAAGAGCCAGTGGATTTAAACTTTAATATCTATGAATAATTAAAGCTCTGGGAAGAGACCATTTAGCTGGCCAATAAAGATGAAGAGAACTGCCATGTTAAATGTTGAAATTTTGAATAGGCCTAGAATAGCCTTCATTTGGAAAGCATTACATTACACTGATTCACTTTTTGGTCAATAAGGTAAAAAGCCATTCCGACTATGCAATGGAAAAGAAGACCCCCACCCCAGAGTATCTAAATACCGCACACCGGTTATGCTTTTCCCAACTAAAAGCCACCTGCCCAAACTAATAATATCTATTTAACTCATGAGCTTGTTAGGGGTCTGTGTGTGTTTTATAGGGCTATGTACTACCAACAGTATTACAGAGCTGCAGGGTGGTGCTGAGCAAGCTACTTCAGCAACTACAGAATCCAAGCATGTAAGAATGTCTGAGTCTCTCTCTCTCTCTGTGTGTGTGTGTGTGTGTGTGTGTGTGTGTGTGTGTGTGTGTGTATACACACTTCAGTCTGACTGGAGAAGGATCATTGTGGTAACTATAGCCTTGGCAGAGTGGAGCCACACATTTGAAAAGACTAAATTGTGAGAGATAAATTAAATCGCCTCGTCATCGAGCGTTGATGCCAAGTGCCATTACACACAGCAGGAGAAGAGAATGATAGGTCTTAAAGAAAAACAAGTAGCTTCCACACTTTTGGCTTAATGCGAGTACTCGGAGTCATCATCTTTACAAGCATTAATGACATTTGCCATCACTACTGGGCAAAAACTTCATTACACAGGCATATATGCATAAAGACTCAAACTAGGGCCGCTGGGTAAACAAGGCCGGCTTTTTCCAATAGAATCCATAATGAGTCTTTTGAAAGTCATCTACTTTTGCTTGATACATTCCAAAAAAATAAAAATAAAACCTCATTTACGTTTTTCAGATTCTAAGATGTTTTGGCCAAAGAAAACTATTCTCTCATGAGAATCTAGCCAACTTTGACCTCCAGCAGAAGCTACAGTATCACACTGACGGCAAGAAAAATAATAACGATACTGGTCACACAAAGGGGCTACTGACCTACCCCTACCCTAGTCCTGTCATGGCAAACCCTCCCTGTTCTTCCCAGTCTGCCATCTTGGTCCCTGCTCTGTCCTTCAGGCCCGACAGAGAGGGTAAACAGGCTGAAATCGGCCCGCCCGTGATGGATGGGTTTTGGGCATGTCGGGTTTTGGACGTAAGATGCCTTGGTCCAGATAAATGCCTGCGCTTAAGGTTTTAAAGCATTCTCCTCTCCTAATAAAGATGTCTATCATCTGTGAATAAGTAACCTTGTCGACCCACCAAGTCGGCACTGAGCAAGGGGTGGAGGGCGAGATCAGCAACCCACAAATCAATCACGCATAAACAACGCGACAAGATGAACTCGCCGGCGATAACAATTCCAAGAGAATATTGCAGCATAAAAATGGATAATGAAAGCCGAGAAGCCATGCCAGTAATAGCATCAAGCTAATAAAAGAGATAAGCAATCAAATGGGAAGCTGACTTGCGGTAAAGGGAACAATATCAGTTCTCATTCTTTCTGATGGCATGGGGGAGGGGGGGCTTTTCATAGCTTGAGTAACCCAGACTAAAAGAAAGTCTTTTCAAAATATCACCAAACTTTAAAGTAGAATCTAATTAAAACCAATGGCTGACAGACACAACATTAATTGGAAGGTACATTGTATTGGTATTATTTTTTAACAGACAGTTTTTTTCAATAACATGGACTGCAGGTGCTTTAGAAGGAGGTGTCTAATTGCAGTGCCTTTTTCTCATGCTTTGGCCAAATGCACATATGTGCCTACATTTGTTTCCGGATAGTGCCCAGAATTCATTGCCTTGAGAATTAATGTGATATATCTGTCAAATACAGATACAAATACAGGTTAGATTCCAACAGTTTAGCACAATTTTAAACCAACACTATGCACAGACATGCCTTACAACAACACTGTGTTTAGTCCATACAGGAGAGGAACTGTCCAGAGAAAGAGGGGTTGGAAAAAGAAACAGAAAGAGGGGGGCTGAGCTGACGGAAGAAGAGGGAATTGGCAGAAAGGTAGAGAACAGGAGCTATGTGACTGGAATCCGTGTCATCCTCCTCACTCCATCAACTCCAATACACCTGCTCAGATGATGCATGAAAATCCATTTATGCTACAAGCCGGTAGGGAAGACAACGCAGAGAAAGAGAGAGAGAGAGAGATATAAAGGATGGATGGAGGAATAGATGTATCTTTACTGGTTGTGTCTGGCCGAAACCAAATGGTACCACTGAGCAAGTCAAATTCCACACTTAGTGTCAACGATTCATTTTCGGGTTCTCAATCGTCAATCGATCTAAGACACTCTAAGACGATCATTAAAAAGGCAGAGTGGCACTTTGTTGTCTAGATTGTCTTAATGGCAACTAAAACCTGTCCGATGAGTAGATGTATCACATGGTCTGCGTTTAAACTAGTTGAGCTATTTTCTGTTACATTAGCTTGTGACTTGGGGTGGGGTTTTGTAGCTTTCTTTGTAAATCATCGATTTGAAAGCATGACATTTTGAAAGTCATGGAACATGCATTTATCTTTTCATGGTTTGTATGTAGAAGCCAACAAGCCACCCAAGCTAGTCAAATTTAGTTTTGCATAAGAGACAGAATTTACAAAGGCTGTCTCTTTTTATTTGAAACTACCGCTCAAACATGGGATAAAAATGTAACATTGAAACTGGAATAGAACGTGTGTGAGCACAAAATGTACTCCAGCAGGACACAGTTATGTGTTATTCAACACAATTGTGTGAAAAATGAAAGTAATGGGGTGGGAAATGAATGGTACAGAGGCATGAAAAAGTTTGGGCACCCCTGGTCAAAATTTCTGCTCTAAGCAGCTGCGTAGCGCTCTGAAAATGAAAATAATTGATGGCCACAAAGCAGCAGAATGCTATAAGAGAACAGCAAAGCCTTTCCTGAGTTAGTTGAGAAATGTCAGTTTACAGGAACAGCAGAGGTCTGGAAAACTAAGAAAACTTTCAGAAGCTAAAGGCTACAGGCAAATCAAATGTCTGAAATATGACACATTCCAATGTGTTAGGTGACATCTTCGAAGAGTTTTTTGTTGTTGGTGTTGGTGGTGGTGGTGTTTTTGGGGTTTTTTCCCCTGAACCATGGTTCAAAACCCAAAAGATATTCATTTTGTAATTCTATAAATCACAGACAAGCACCAAACCCTGACCAGGCAAATTCTATAAAGTGATTCAGGATGAAGCTATATGGGTTACGTTCATTTACATGAACTACAAGTAAAAATATTAAAACAAGCCTCAGATGTAACAAAATAAAACAAATTAAAACAAATGTATGACATGTATGTAAACTGACAAATGTATGTGTTGCGTATGTGGCCTTCTTGATTCCATTTGGATATAAGCAAATCCCTAACCTCCTTAAGTCTCGACTTCTATCAGAAAATTAAGACTAAACTGTGGTGAATTTTAAGTCTATAGCATTTGTAACTTCAGATCTTGATACCAGTAAATGCTGTATAATGTACCATGCCTTGTTTGCATTATGAAATCATGACATTAGATCAAGTTTCCTATAGCTTTAATTTAGTTCAGGAAACTGTCAAAAAAGCTTGAAACTTTTGCAAATAAAAACATAAGGAAAATGTAGGCATGAATAACCATCTGCAAGCCAGAAATCAATTACCTCAAGTACCTGTTTTAAATCTAATTCAATTCCACACTTTTGATTAAATAATGAACTCACTGCACACACTCTTCTAATTTTACACAGTTGTTAATGGCTACTATTTTAACCCAATCACATTTATGGACACAGTGGGAAAGATTACAGTTCAGTGGTCAGTACAGTCCAGTGACTCTTGCATTTTTCTTCACTGCTTACACAGGGCCCAGGGAAGTGTGGGGTGCAGGAGAGCTGCTCTTTATAAAATGGAGCGTATCATAAGGTGCTTGAGTAAAAATTGACTTTTATACACTTACTTGTTGCCATGCCACATTGAGATGTATTTACCAGAGCAAAATACACAAGACACTACTTTCTATGACTTTCTTTCATCAATTCTTCTTGTAACTAATGAGTTTGTGTAAAACACATTTTGCCTCTGACTTCCCTCCTCCTGATTGGTCACTGCTGTTTATCAGATCTAGAATTATACTGAAATACATTTTGCACATGGAATGTGACTGCTTTTGCATTTCAAGAGCTTCTTCTAATTTTTTGTCAGTGTGTGGGCGCTACTGCAACGAAATGTTTTTTCTCAGTGGTTCAACTAGTTTTAAATGTCAGTAACATGTAGCTGAATTGTAAAAATACGATGGTTGGAGGTTTATCTCTGATAAATACCTCCGACAGAGTGTATGAAATATACGCTTCGTGAATGTGACCGCTCTTGCAGGAAATGCCATTTGGGATGTTCTCAAGCTCCTGTCTCACTTGTGGACCCAGGTGTTGGACATCCTCTATAATTGCCCCCCATGGTTTGCCTGTCTGTAGCACACCTGGATTTCAACAAAGCACACCAACAGTGTCACAAAAGCCTGTTTGCACATGTCTTGTCATGAAGAACAGATTTGTTTTTTGACAACCCTCAGAATTCCCTCAACTCTTTAAGTCAATGAACTATATAATTGCTTTGAAAACATTATTTTTAATGCGTCTGTTGCTAGAGTGAAAAGAGTGAGTGATACAATGATGTATAAAACAAGCATAGCTGTGGTTGTCCATTTCAATACTTGTTTTGGAAGTTCAGCTCTATATCATTGTGTGCTAGGGCATTCATGTTTTACAGAAGATTTACCATAACCCCTTTTATGTGTGGATATCTTTAACCGGTTGAGACTCTCACCGACAGCCACATGATGCTTTCAGGAGATGGGAAAGTGCAAACAAACAAGTGTTTGTTTATCGACACTGGGCTGGTGTGTGATCTGACTGTGCGTCAAAAGTCCATTTATCTTGCTGAACAAGGTGGCAGAAGCCGGCCAGAATTAAAGAACTGGGTCTCTGGCCGACTCTCACCTTCAGCGCTCTCTCAACTCGGAATGAGAGTGCTCCATCATCCAACCCGCTCTGTGACATCGGCTGGGCACACGGGGGGAAAGAGCAATGGGATGTCGTGCACTCCACAAGCACCTTCATTGTGGCGCGAACAGGCCTGCTTTGGTTTCACCTCACGCATCAACAATGAGGAAGCACCTTGGTGGCTATGGCCTGATCAAGGCCAATACCACTGCCAACAATGTACAAGAAAGTGTTATGTTTCTGTTTTACATTTTGGAATGACCATGAAATTAAATATAGGTTTCAGTTTTTTTTGGTCCAAATTATTGGGAAGCTTCATTGTGTGCACCAGCATCAAAAGGCGAGACTCTGGTTTGACTTTCTCTCCTTCAACTTGTTTTCTAACAAGAAAATGCTTCATCACATTCATTTTAATTAGAGACTGTGGGCATCGCAAGACGCACATGCATTTTAATTTAATCTAATTACCTGAAAAGCAGGACTCTATCCATAACTGTCACTTTTTAATCATGAGGTCCCTTTACAAGAGCAACAAAATAAGTGCAACTGGAGGAGTTTCTCATCACAGTATCACAACCTTTAGGGCAATATCAAAGTTGTTCTGGGGATTTGTGAAAAACAAAAAACAAGGAAACAAAAATAAGAGATACACATCATCATCAGTCAGGAAGAACCTTACAATCCTTATTATTAATTGCCATGCATAGCATGCACGCACGCACTTTTAAGATATAGAAAAATATGTATCTGGAATGCATGTGGAGTTCTTTCACATTTGCCCCCAAACAGTCATGCTGAAAATCTAAGGCAAATTTTCATTTTACGGCCCGTCAGCTCCCTGATACAGAGCAAATGAATGCAGCAGCAAACAAATCTATCAAATCCTACATCAAAACAACCGTACTCCCTCTCCCTGTGACTTAAGGACACAGACATAGCAGAAGAGAGAAGTGAGGTAGGAGAGGAGGAAGTGGTGAAAGGAAAGGGAGGAATTCTGGACAGCAGTGAATGTACAATCCAACCTGCTGACTTCAGAAAAGCCCTCAGCGAGGCAGCCCTTTGGCTCCAACCTTGGATAACTGCAAACTCTTTTTGACCAGGGACAGTAAATTATTGCTCCTTGGATGACGTCCTATACACAGAAACAATCCTCTGTAGTGAGGGCAAACAGTCGACATAAAGGGCTCGACAATGGGAGTAATTATACACTGACATTACAAGAAAGAAGAAACGGGAGAACGGTGGTCATCTTGCTAATGTCTCATAATTAGGCTACCAGTTTGGTTCCCACTACATGGGACCTGTCTGTTGACCCTATCACATGTGTCTCCCTGAAAGGTCCTCTAACCCGCTCGAGACGTTTATTTGCGGGAAAACAAAGGATCTCTCAGAAGCTTTGACGCGTGAAGATGGCAAATGAAAGAACAGGTTGGAGCAGCTACAAGTGCACTGATGTATAGGGCAGTATCTGTTCAGTTCAATGCATCTTGTGAGGCATTATGGTGGGTTGAAAATGTCAATTTCATGCCATATAGACTTTGATTAAAGAGCCTAATGGATACCTGTCTGGAACATGACAGGTTAATCAGTGTCTTTTCATAAAGCTTTTTGTCCAACTCTGCATGAGCATTCCTTGTCTTCAACAGGGATGGCAAGAAAAGAAATGAACAAGACATGCACAAGATGAGACATTAGGCCTCTAATTAGAGGCACACTTTTGAGCCACTGTGTCTACCTCAGTGGTTCCCCTAAATGCATGCTGCATATTGATGTTCTTGAGAATACTCTGAGGCACTTAGATTGTTCTTGGTCCTCCGAGCATGATGAAATAACTGGACCTTTAATTTGAGATTACACTAGCTGATTCAATAATGAGAAAAGTACTCGGATATAGACATTGCACACATGAAAGCCTACGTGTGCTCACACTTGCGCACACTGACCATCCATACAAAACAATCATTTTCAAATATTTGAATTATGTTGTAGGGAAATTGTTATTGCTAGCGCCGATAAGGACTACTAAAATTAGGCTCCCTTCATCTGAGTTTTTATTTTTCCAGCAAGTCACTGCACTTGAAATGATGACTTTGGAGAAATTAATGTGCTGCTGGGTTACTTTCAAAAGGCTCAGAGTACTGTGAGGGGGAGAAATGCAATCAGTCATCAGTGGTCATAAATTTCATTGCAGAGTGAAGAGAGACTGCCGCATTTGTGCTGACACTGTAAAATAGTTTGACAGAGCGCTGGCTGGTTTTACAGTTATTTTTTCGCAATGAGCTTTTCCATTAGGGAAATATCAACTCTGAGTCTATACTTCCACAGAGGTGCTGAATCTAAGTGTATGTAGTGTATGTGTTTATGTACATGTACGTGTGGTATATGCCAATGTGCTGTCTGTATACATCACAGCAGGGAAAGAGAGGAAGCAAGCGGATGGTGGGTGAGGTCATTTCCAGTTAGAGAGTACCACTGAAACCATTTAATTTAATAAGCCATAACTCATTGTGTCGCCGTGACATATTCTTTAGGAACCTGAATGATGAATTGCACTTTAAAGGCAAATAAATGCTATCAAAGACCCTCTTTTTAATGAGCATGTGTACTGAATCACATCACCTGCCACCATACAGACAGCAATGGAGCTTTGATGCTTATGCCAAACTCTTGTCACATGGTGTTACGACAAAGAAATAATACCACACAGAAGAAAAAGCGATAAAACTACTTCATCAACAATAGAAATCATGGTAATATAAGCTGCAACGGGTAAATAGGAAGAACCACTCCAACCCATGCCCAACCATATTTCAATTAATAGTATGAAAGATTTTCTTTATTATTGCTAGATCTTGAGCAAAAACTGCAATAGGGATTTGGTAGTGTGCCTAGTTGTCAGAGACAACTTGGAATTTTGCCAAAACTGTGACACTTTTGTGCCTGGATTTTTTTCTGCTGATGAAAGCTATCAGCTATCACTGGTAATGCCGACTACTGATTTTTTCCAAACAGGAAAGCTTTCCATGGGAATTGCTTTTTGAGAATTTCAAATGTATCTTTAAATGCTTTCATGCACACTAGATAATGACTTATGTGGATAATAATGACCTATCCTCTACATTAGATTCCAATTAAGCCAATTAGAGCCTCTTTTTTGCAAGTAATCATCTCTATGTTTCCATCGTTATGGTTTACTTAGTAACAAAAGTAAATACTTAAATGACTTCAGGTTGGTCTGCAAGTAAGGATCATGGCTACTTTCTCCTGCAATTTCTTCAACCAATTTATACCCTAAAGGTTCTAAATCAACACAATGTTCAATTGTTTTCTCTGACATACATAAATAAAATGTTTTTGTTTTTTTTTTACAAAATGAAGTATCAGACTCGTTTATTGCCCTCATGGCATGTCATCTATGGTAATACTTAAATTACAATTTGGCTTTTGCTACACATTTTGCATGGCATTTGGTAATACAAATGACAATTTGGTGTTGAATTATAATATAGAGACTTCTGCTTCCGTACATTTTTGCGAAAAGTATGCTGCTGGTTTTGCTTGTACATATTTTAAGCTTGCCAATTCCATTTGTCCATCCACACTTTTCAAATACCAACTTTTAAATAAGCACACTAAAATGATTTTTTTCTGCAGCACAGGTCAGGCAGGCAGGATAACAGACAACGACGATACAAAGCTCTAAAGCAAAACTGCTTTTGCTACACATTTTGCATACCATCAGACCACCCTCACCCTCTTCCAAGTCCACACCACCCTACCCAACATAGGAGTGCATCTATGTTTCCAGAGTCCTAGGTGCCCAGGTCTGCAGGGTCCTATGCTGCCCAGTCAATGTCCTCTTACCACACATTAACCCTCCTGTTGTGTTCGGGTCAAAACCGTAACCCCAACCTGGGGACTATAACGTTCCCATAAAGTGTGATATAAATTTGGGGAACACAGGACCCTGTGAGCATAGCTAAGACTCCCTCACCCCACCCCATGCAAACACACACTTTAATCATTTAGATTTCCATTATCACAGCTTCCTCTTCTCATTACTCAACCTAGTAGTCCTCACTACTGAGCCATGAACCAAAATTAATTTATCACCTTGTCTTCATCACAAGATTGCTATCTTAGCTGGATTTGAGTCCCCATTTCAAACTCAAACGTTTGACATTTTCTATATTTTCTCACAAAACATAGCTAGATTAATTATAATAACTTAGCTGAAACAGAGAAGCGATGGGGCACAATATAACTGCTCGAGTGAATATGGCAAAGAAGAATAAGACTACGGACTGTCTCAATATCTCTGAGGCAATTTCACTGAGACAGGAAAGTGTGACTGGGGGGTTCCCAGCTACAGCAGGTTGTCAGTCACACAAACCTGTGCCTAGCGGCTTTGAACACTGTGTGCGACCATGCTCAGCTTGTTCTTTTACTCTCGTCTTCACTCCACCCCTCCCGCCACCCATTTGCCTCCTGCTTCAGTGCATTTCACATCTAAGGGAAAACAAACAAGCAATGTCATTCCTCTATTACTTGCCAGGAAGCCCACTACTCAAGTCTTGACACTTGCATAATGAGAAGTAGATGTACATGCAGCCCCTTCTGAGATGAGAGCTCTATTAAATGATCTGCAGCAACAGCCCAAGGAGTTTGATGAGTTTGTTGGATAAGGAAAAATACACAAAGGTAAAATGTATGGAAGTTAGCTCCAGTACAATAGCAAATATGTCCTCTGCACCTGTAATTTATGCACTTTTAGAATACTTTTCACTTGATGTGTTGACAATCCATTTAAAAATGTCGAAGACCTTTATCAGTACATCAGTTGTGCATGTCCTTGCAGTTACCTGTTTGGCTCCTTGGTTAGCATGATAGCTACTCTCTCTTACCTACGCTCAAAATCGCAGGAACAACTTTTCATAAGCAAATTTAAAATCCCTCTGCAGAGTCCGCTTAAAAAAACAGTCACACCCGGACACTAAAATTGCTTTTTTTTCCTTCGGGTGGAAAATTCAGCTGCTCTGGCATGTACATATAGAAAGTCTCAGACAGCTCAACATAGATGCTCCCTGGATAACCAAAAAAAAAAAAAAAAAGAAAGAAAATTAATTGCGAAACTCTGGGCAAGAGTGTGATTGTGACTTTGATCAATGACTGGGGAAACTCATTACCAGCGTGGGCCAGTGCGTGAGGTGGACCCTAATTGCGTGCCAGTCTGTAATTCTGTGCTGTAATTGACAGCTGGATGAAGCAGGTGTGCCCAGTGACACAGTGGCGCGATGAGAGAGACAAAGGAGAAAGGGACAGAGAGATCACAAGATGGGATGAGGAAACAGGAGCGACAATGGATTAAAAATGGTAAAGGGAGATTCTTACCAATCCTTGCCACAGATATTTAAGGCTCTGGATATGGACTTTATCTGTCCAACAAAACACTAAAATATGGGGGAGAGAGTGGGAGGATTCAGAAGCCAGAGGAGAAGAAGCAGTGAGAGGAAATTAGCAATGTGGGTTGTCTAAGTTGTGTCTTTCATGTTGAATATGTGAACTATGTTCGTGCAGTAATGGTGGGCCACCATCTCAGTTTTTCACGGCACACTTACATGATTCCAGCGAGCTTCATGCAGTAAGGTATGCACATTTTTAATTTCGGGAAAAGAGAGCTAGTGTTCAGATATCAGAACAGGTATCAGGAGAGAAAAAGCTGGATCAGTGCTTCCCTAATTTTTGCAGTACAGAAGATCCAGAGAAAGTGCGACACAACAATGTTTCATTATTATTTTGTTTTACCAAACAGGTAAACAGCTATTATTTTCCTGCTCAGTAGCAAGTAGCGCTGCGGTTAATCTGCAATCAATCAATCAATCAATTTTCCTAAAGGTGGCATCGGTTGGCATGCATAGAACTGGGCAGACATCTTAAACAATCTACTTAACTTAACAAGCATAGCATAAAGTGATATGTGTGCATACTGACATGCATGTATTCTCTTTGTTCTGTGAAAAGGAACTAACAGCAGCTGACTTCACATTGCTGCCTAAATCAGCTACTGCAGTTTCAACACTACAGGCTGACCAGCTACAGCAACCTCAAAGGGTCAGTCTCCAGATGTGTATGCTTCAATTTTTTCCAATGGACACTTTAAAATCGCAATACATATCGAATCGTTACCCATGTATCACGATAGTATCGAACCGGGAGATAAGCATATTGTCCAGGCCCTACTGAACAGCTCCCACTTGTGCAGCATCAGCAGCGAGCTAAATGTGACAGAGTCCGACTGCTAATTGCAAGCCAGTTTCATGAGGTACTTTGCATCTAATAAAAAGCGCACTCCAAACAAGGCCCGTCTGCTTGCTTGAAGTGATACACCATTACAGGGAGGCTTTTTTGCCATCTTCTGGCAAGCTCTCACAGACCAGGGGCAAAGAATGTTGAATTCAATCAAGCACGCCATAATTCCTTGCAGTGTATGAGTGGGGCTGACTCACAGGCTTCTAATGGCTGCTCATAATCAAGCACCATGATTAAGCACTTGGGGAAGTGGGCACACGCTGAAAATCCTTTAGAGATGTCCTTTCCCTTAGAGCTAAGTACACTCATTACCTTGCGACAGCGGGTACGTGGGTGCTTCATTAGCTTTTATGCCGGGTTGTCTGTATTTGCTCATAGTTTTTCTGATTTCCACAGAGTGAAAAGGCGCCCAAAGAGCCCTTGACTGTAACAGTTTGAAATCTGTATGCTGGCTATGTGGCACCAGGAAAGTCTCAAACTGTAGTAATTGCAAGTTTCATGGTCTCACTCCAAGCAAGAAATGGAAGGAACACATTTTTTTTTTAACCAAAATCATCCATTTCAGCCCTAATAATTTTACATAATACACTTTAAATTATGGAGAATGGCATGATACATAATACACTTTAGAATTATTGAGAATGGCATGACAACTTCAGTACAGCACAAACGACCACCCTCCAGCTCTGACACTAAAGTTCACTCATAAAATTTTGTATAATCACTCCTGCAGAAACTATGCAATGTATTATTTCTGAGATTCTACTACAAAAAGTAGTAGCAGAACCATAAGCATATTTTTGCCTCCCTTGTGATTAAAGTATAACATAAAAAGCAAAACTTTGATGGGTCATGGTCAGCACAAAGTAAAGTGAACCTCTCAGGATTCCTTGATTGTAGACTAATTACAATGTCAATCCTGCCGGCAGAGGCTTGACTGTGGTTAGAGGCCAGACGGAGGATGACATTCTCCACATGGCGAGCTACATTAGATATCCAGACAGATGCTTCAGCCACACAGACTCATTAGCAAGGGCCATCCAGGTTCTGAACCAGGAACTACAACTTTGATCACAGCCATCTGTATTCTAAAAACATTATGTTTAAAGAGGCTTACTGAAGACATATTTACTGTTAATTGACGCTTAATTGAAATGTTCTTCAAAAGAAACCATCGAATATTACACAAAAAAGTTGGGACACTGTGTAAAACGTAAACAAAAACAGAATGCAGTCATTTGGAAACATACAAAAATTAACTGTATTAATCTCCTTTATACAATGGTGTGTTCACAAAGTGGTGAAACTCGCGCCATCCTTGCATGTGATCAGCTGAGCCTTTCCAGGATGCCCCTTTCATACCCCATCATGATACTATCACCTGTTACCAATGTGGAATGTTCCAAACAGGTGTTTTTGGAGCGTTCCACAACTTTCCCAGTCTGTTGTTGCTCCTGTCCCAACTTGTTTGAAACATGTTGCTGCATCAAATTCAGAATAAGCAGATATACTGTTTAATTGCATTTATGTCAAAGACAACGACCAAATTGTACCAGTCTGTATTATTTATATTTTATACAGTGTCCCAACTTCTTTGTAATCTAGTCTGTACAAGCATGGTAGTACTTCTACTTATATATATATATGTGGCTGAGGTAATTTTCAAAAGCATGAATAAATCTGACGCAGCCGTTGTTACATTTCATAATGTCTACACACAGCTCATCAATAAACACGGTCTAAAAGAGTTTTGAATGGATGGTTCTGCAGTTTTCAACATTAATGATGCTAGTTATGATGGGTGTGCAAATTCAGACCTTGCGATTCTGTGCATAAGTATGCACACACACACAAACACACACCATGGCCTTGAGGCATAAGGGAAGATGGATTGCCACTAAGTGTTTTCTGAATCATATTACAGTCCATAGATTATAACCATTATAGGTAAACCTCCTGGCAAAAAGATTAGCCTAATTAGTTCTCTCTTCAACTATGCTCGTCTTTGGTTGGACACATTCGTGATGCATTGCCTCTTTAAAATTTAGAGAAGCAAGTAGAATGCCACTTTAATCGAGTGTTTTACATCTTCCAATCTGTTTACCCTTGTCATCATAATGAGACTTGAAATGCATTAATGGCTCTCGAAACGATTTATTGATGACGATTTGCTTAATATTTGTTTGAGAGAGCTCGGCCACAAAAACACAAGAAATACACAACAAACAGTTGAGCTGCTGTGACTCTTGCACATCAAAGACATTTCCCTTCAACTTTGAGCCGTTTTTCCTCCTCAAAATATGGACTTGATGATACCCATCTCTCACTCCTAAAATAAGCAGACAGATGCCTGACAAATGTCCTGATATTTATCAAAGTACTATCTCCTTGTCTTGTTTTTTCCCTATCCATGCAGCTGCTGACAATACATCACTGCCTTTGATCCCAACTGTCTAAATGCCTGCTGAATGTCACACAAGTTTTCAAACAGGCTGTCAGTGTGTGTTGTGCAGGCAAACGCTGCATGCGATATATGTGATGTGTAGGTGCTTGATTGTGTGAAAACACACACAGATACGTGCAGAGAGCACTACTATATTATGTGTGTGTCTGTGTGGGTGCTCCCGTGCATGTGTGTACACGTCTGAGCACAAGCCTTATCCAGAGAGGGATAAATCCAATCCATTACCTGGCGGGGCTCAGGGCAGCTCAATCGATGGCACTCTCAGTGGCTGCTGATGAACTTCCCTCTCTGACAAGGTGTATCATTCAGACCTGTCGCAGAGCAAGACTCTGTCTGGCATTTCAAAGCACCAAGGAAACTTAAGGCCCACATTTTTACTTGAAGGAAACTGAGCAGACAGTGTCCACCCCAAGTGAAAGTATGCCCACAGCACATTTGTGTTTACAAATGATTTCTCTCCAGGCAGTCACTAGAATGGCTGCAAGTAGAGATATATATATCCATCATGTCACATTCGAAGAGGCCTGAGTACTACTGAATGCATGTATTTATCAATTCAAGCATGGGTGGAACATAAACTGTAATTATATTCAATCATACCAAAAAGGAAAACACTGAATAATATGCTTCTGGCGTGTCGAATCTGTGCTCATCTACAAGCATGTTTTCTTATCGTCTGGCTGCCACTTCCCTTCAACCTGAAAAAAACTAGAGGGATGGAGAGATGGAGGAGCAGTCAGTGTGAAGGAGGAGGAGGAGAAGATCAAATGGCAGGGCGGTTATGAGATGTGTGTCTGATGCCTTTTCAGACTGCGCTGTTTTGGCCGCCGCACCAGTCAATCACGATTACAATGGCGAGGAGAGATGGGAGCAGTGGTGCAGAAAGAGCAGGAGTGATAATTACAATGCAAGGGACAAGATAATGGGAACACGCTGCACTCTCCCAATCATTTCATGTATCAGCAGCCGACCGACCCCCTCCCTTACTGACAACCAGCAATCACAGGTCATATTTGTGAAATCCAAAATGAATTAATTTGATGACAGCAGTGGGGGTTGTGATCCGTCTCTGTGTACGCATGTGTTTGTGTGCAGACTTTTGTCAAATGTCAACGAATACTGACTTGTACTTTTCCCAATGAAATAAGCACATGAGCATGACATTGTCATTGTAGGATGAAGAGAGGGGCGATGAGCATTGCACCGCAAGTGGCTTGTTGCATGGATGACATAAAGCATGCCAATCCCTGATCTCGAAATGCTAGGAAAAAAATTGGACTCCAATCACAGCTTTAAAGGGGACTTTGGGGGATCTATTGGCAGAAATTGAATAATCATAATCATAAGTATGTTTAATTACCTGAAAACAAGAATTTCTGTGTTTTCTTTATCTTAGAATGAACTATATGTGTCTATATAGGGAGCAGTCCTCTTTCAGATTGCGCCATGTTGCACATAAAACGAAAATCAATTTCACAGAAAAATATTTCTTGTAGTCCAACAGGTAATTTCAATGTAAGTGTCTTTAATCTGTGTTTATCACAACACTGATTAATAATTCTATCTGCTGCAGCCCTGCTACATGTTATGCATAACTGCCCAAACCTGGCTCCTATTATGTGTATCCCTTCACTATGCTGCAAGCAGTACATGTTACCCCACTGCTCCTCTTAAGCATAGTCAGCCGAGAACATTAATCATAGGATTGTCTAAATTAAATTTACCATAAAGCGTAAAGAGGCTTAATGAAAATTAAGTTGTTTATGATGTGCATGATTACAAGGGTATCTTCTCTTTACTGGAAGTACTTGAAATGAGCAATGGGATTTGAGCCATTTGGAAAGGGACGACTCTGATCGCACAGCTGATGCCCAAAAGCATTCAAGCAAAGTATATAGGCACAATCAATCACTGCACTGTTATTGGGGAAGCTGAGCTGTATGTAACTCATCGCATTTGTGTATGCACCGACTCAACCTATGACTGAAATTGTCTTTTTGTTGTCGTGTGCATACAGTTGTTTTATCAAGCCTTTGAACCACTATGTGTTCACTTGAACGAATGATCATATCACAACAATTTTGTTCAATTTAATCATGCTATACAGTATATTCTTTATAATGGCATCTAGTTTACAAGTGCAGTGTTCGCAACAGTATTCCCAGTACTAGTGTAAATATATTACACATGAGCATCAAACTCAATACATCACAGCATGCAAATGAACAACAGAGCCAAAAAAAAACGTTACTCTGAACAATGGAAGTCTTTGAGAGCATTAATTGTGTCTGCTTGCACAATGTCAATCAACTGATTCTTGCAGCCAAAGCTGTTCACACAAATACACGAGGAGTGGATGATGGTAGATTACAAATTGTATGCATCCATGGTCTGTTTAAACAAGTGCCAAAGATAAGGCTGCTTTCCTCCTTGGTTCTGAACAAATGACAAAGTTGCCATTTCATGCTTAGCAAAACTGAGCACACTTTAAATGACTGAAGGGTAGATTATCTTGTTGACCTCATAACCAAGATAGCACAAGATATTTGCTCTCCTGCTTCCAGTTGTGTAAATGAGTATCACGTTAACCATTCTACAGGAGACAGCCCAATATGTTTATGTTGAATATACATGTATGAGTGAGCAGTTCAAAACACAGAGAGAACATATGAAATGAAACACAAAGACAACAAAATAATCAAACAACTGAATAAAATTAATGGATCCAAGCAAAGGTCTCATAAACACATCGCCCACATGCTCTTTGTGCACACATGCATTTCTGCATACTATGTGTACAAAGGAAAGAAGGTTGAAGAGAAAGAGACCACACAGCTAAAGCTGCTTGAGGGAGAAGGCAGAGCTAATCCGTGGTTATCAACACTTTTAAGCCTGCAGACTTCAGAGCCATTTGCAAACGCTCCCCTCCATTTCTACCTCGCGCTCCCTTTTCACTGGCACACGAAAATGCTCTGGTTTCCACCTGAATCCGTGACAGACCGGCTGCAAGTGGCAGCGCAGTAATGGTTTCCAGGGAGACGGCAAAAGCAACGCTCCTAGATGTATGAGGATGCAATGCGTTACGCCCCATTTCTGCTCCCAGGCGCAAGCCACTGAGTCCTCTATCCAGCAAGCTTCTACTTGAACGCATGTTTACCACATCACCGCAGTAAAAACCGAGGATATTGTTGCCACCCGCTGACGACAGTGTGACTAATTCCACCATATGTGGCCATTTTGCTTTTCTCCTGTTAATGAGCAATGAAAAAGGCAATTATTTAAAATTTTAAGATTACAATTCAGAATATTTTAAAGGGGCATATGAATTCAAAGAACTTGTTGGTCCCGCCACTGCACACAAGTTACAGCGTCTCTTTGAAATAGCCAACATTTTTTTCCATCAGGTTTAAATGTATGGCTTAAAATAACAATATTCTTCAAAGAGTTAAACATCTATTTCATGTTTTTCATTTCATGCTACAATGTTGTTCAAAGGTAAGTAAAGCCCAGCACTAAGCTTAAATGTCAGACTCGTTATTGTCATCAATAATTTCGTGTGACCAAGCCAATTAAGGCATCAATCTGTGAGAAATAAATGCAGCAATGTATTTTATGAAAAGGGAATTAATTTAAATTAAAATGAAAACAAAACACAGGCCTACATTTGAAAAGGACTTGTACCTTCATCATATCATAGTAATTTGCCTTAAAAAGCAGTAGTACGAAGTTAAATCAAGCGTAATGAATCTGTGGCTGATATCAGGACAAGGAATTCAGCTGCTGACACACATATTTATAGAAAACAAGATGCAAATGAAACCTCAAGCAGCAGGCAAGGCATGCAGCTTGAACAATTAATAAAAAAAATTTGGTCTCAGTCTACCTCAACGCAATATTTTGAAAACACACACACACACACTCTAACACCTCCTTAAAAAAGGCATGACAGTTGATTTACTTTCTGTATAAATATTCACAGTTTAAAGAACTTTGGGGGCTTAGTGATCAAAGCAAAAACAGGATGTGAACAGTTTTCTAAATTAGTTTTCAAAAAAATCTGCTGGGGTCAAAGCACTAACATGCAATCAGGGTGGCCTCTCTGAAAAGCATGAAGATTATGGAGGGCACAAAGAAAAAATGTTTTCTCAGCTAAAGAAAGGATTAAAATTTTTCAAATTGCAATTAAAAACACTGAAGTCACAGGGAGAAAAAGTTAACAGCAAGCACTTATTAATGAAAGACATATTTCAAGTTCAGTGTTGTCTGTACATTTTTCTATTATTCTAATCCTTGTAATAGCTTTCAGCATATTATAGAGTCTAAGCTTCTCTCTTGCATGATATTGATTTGTTGCAAGTGAGGTAAGCCGATAGCGGTTTGTTGCAGGTGTCGTGAAACAAACAAAGTGCCTGGAGAAGGCAACAAAAACAAACACAGACACACAGACCAGCATCATGCCGTCACTGAATGCCACCTTGAGTTGAATTTTACATACAGCGAAGGGGAAAATACACATGTGAATGATAAACAGAGGGAGAAGACAGAAAAGAGAAACATGGGAAAGCCAACAGCAAGTGGAGCAGACAACAAATAATTTCATATGATGCTGCAAACATGAAGTGCCACAAGCCTCAAACCATCAAAGCCATTTCACCTCTGTCAGCATAGCCGTTCTAAAGCCTTTCAATAAGACGTGAGATTGGCCTTATGTGGCTAATCTCCAGTACTTCCAGAAAAACTAAAAATGGGCTGCTATGTCTGTTTTTATTTCCCAAAAGACATCTCTTCCCTCACACTCTTGTGCTACTGTTTGTCTGCACCATGCAGTCATTATAGTGATTTTGTTTCATGCAGGCAAGTGGAAGAGACTCATAAATGGAAGTGGTGGAAACTGGCAACAGGGCTTTGCCAAACAGCCTCAGGCCACAATGAAACTAGAATACCTTAATGCCCCCTAGTGATGAATTATGGTAATGCACCAGGACACATCCCATGTGCCACATGCTCAACCTCAAAGCTCTGTGTGTATAATTTATGAGCCTTTATGATATTAGAGGTGCATTTGGGAAGACATTTGCAACTTTTAGAACAGCAGTGCA
This sequence comes from Chelmon rostratus, assembly GCF_017976325.1. Lineage (NCBI taxonomy): Eukaryota > Metazoa > Chordata > Actinopteri > Chaetodontiformes > Chaetodontidae > Chelmon > Chelmon rostratus. Next base: position 8,685,653 of record NC_055680.1, on the reverse strand, counting down.
ATATGTGACACCGTTTCAAAACATACAATACTATATTTTGTGTTATCTGACTCGAAAAGCATTTTCAAACCAAAAACATATTGATATCAGAAAACATCCCTCAGCAAGTTAACAGTATAGCATTAACAAAACCAAACTTGCAAAAGAGATGCTATGGAAAAAGTAGCTATTGCCACCTATGCACCCTGCAGCTTCTTCTCTCTGTCCTCTATTAAGCCACCCTCTCAAAGTCTGGAAATTTGGCAAATCCCCGGAACAGACTACACCCTACTGCTATACTTCTTCAGCCTGCTCATATTTAGGATTCCACCGACCTCACAGGGTCCTATTTTTTAAATCTTCCAAAGCAATCAGATTTCACACTTTCTTCTGCCCCAAGTAAGAGGGCCTCTACCCATAATCCTGTTCCTACTGCTTGTCAGGATGACAACGAGAACAGAAAGCCGTGGGCTGTGTGTGCATGTGTCTGTGTGTGTGTACGTACATGTACACAGCTGGGCACAGGGTGGTCTGCTAAAGAAGAGATCCAGACAAGACAGGAAATTCAGGGAAAAGAACGAAATAGGAAAAAGAAAAGAAAATAACACATTTGAAAAAGAGTGGAAAAGTCTGTTAATTGAATAACAGCAAACATACATTTTTGTTTAAAGTCAAATGCTTGAAATCCTGTGTTAAACTAGCAATATGGCACAAAACTATGAAATATTAAAAAAAACAAAACAACACTAAATAAATCAAACACGCTAAAATGGCTGACATAAAAATTAATCAGTCATAACTTGAGCCACTTTGTCAATCCCCCTTCTTAAAAGGGACACAGTGAAAACCTTTCCCTCGCAGCCGGATATGTAGTCAGCAATAAAAATCATAAACTTGCAGCTTAAAGCTGAAAATTCATTGCCCCCTTCAGCAACGAACCAGAGAAACCAACTTTGTTCAGCATAAAATAAAAAATACAGCAACAAATAAATTTATGGACAGGTGACAACAAGCTTCACACTACACAGGAGAAGAGGGGGTGTAAGTGCTTTAGTATAAACTAGTACACTCCGAGAGCACAGACCTCTATCAAGGCCAATAGATCACTCTTCTATGATGTGCAAATCTGCAAGCACAAACTTCACAGCCAATATTATTGTTTGTTCAAATATCTCTGGTGGAGTTCATTGCAGACAATTCACATTTGGATGTGAGTAAGAGTATAATTCGTGTGTATTCACGTGTCCATAGCCACATCTTAGTTTGAGAAAAAAGTTTAGGTGCAATTGTGGAGATGTTACAATCATACCAGTTCTTCCATGAAATCACTGTCCCCGAGCAGTCCACAACGACTGCTTTCTGGATGGAGTTACTGCTACTTGCGTAGGCTACCCAAGAGGATTACTGGTACCTGTGAATGTGGATTGTGGATTAATTCCGTCAGGGCCAATTCCCTATCTTACATTATTAACAAAAGTGAAAAATAATTTGTTTATCCACCCCATGATTCAAATCTGCTACAAAATTTAACAGGTTCCTCCTTGGCCCATGCTCCACCCCTCCACCAAGTTTAATGAATACCAAGCAAGTAGTTTTTCCTGTCATCCTGCTGAAAAACAAACAAACAAACTGACCTGAAAACATAACTTTGCTGTCAGGGAACAAATCCACATAAATTCCACACTTCTGACCATATTCTACAGCTGTCTAGTTTTACCCAAGCAGCAACCACCCTCACCAAAAGTGCTGACAGATGTAGTTCCTTTGATGGCCACTACATGCTGCCTCCGGCACTGAGGCAGCGCAATACCATACAAAGTTAAGAGAATGATGCCATTCGCTGGAGTCAAGTAAACTAAGGAGAAGACACAACATTGCAAGCTGAAACACTTAAACTCTACTTACATCCACTGACCTACACAGAGAGTCAGTGTGGACAGTTTACACAAACAAATGTCTGTCAGTGCATTTGCTGTTTGTGGAGAATAAACATGCACAGCAAAAACACTCCAGCGGTCAACATCTGCAAATAAAGACAGGCAAAACCTTCTTATGTGTTCATATTGAAAGCACCAAGGGCTCAGGTGCACCAGAACACGAAAGAAGTGTCAAAAACTGATTCTGTCACCCAGGTTATATGTCTACAGATTCTTGGATCTGGATCAACAGTCCTAACCTGCAAATATGCGTAACCTTATGTCCGTTGTAATAGCAAAGGTATGTCTTAATATTTCTTTGTAACCGAAAAATCACAATTGTGGCCAAAGAAGTGTTTGCAGTGTCATCTACTACTACTACTACTACAACACTAGTGTTCGGGATATTTGTATGTGCTTAATTTGTATAATGTCCTTGTTTAGGCCTATATTTGGACACTAGACTGTATTTAACACGATGAATGTATGGATTACATATAAAATGAAGAAATTAGCACTTTTGCAATTACCCTCATGACTCCACCTTATTTCACATGTATTATTTTACCTTGTGAGCAAACAAATCATTTTTACCATCTTTAAGTTAGACACCAGCCAGTTCGTAGGCTAAGATAGATAGCTTGTTTGTGCAGTTTAGAGAACACAGTTATCTGAAGATATTTTTCTATTTTGGACATTCTGACTCATTGCAGCAGGTCTATTGACTGCTGTTTGCAGACAGTCACGTCAAAGTTGACCACAGTTCTAGATGATTGGCAGTACAGAACATGCCAACATTACTAATCCACCAAAAATTTTATAAAAAAAGAACAGTTAATTTATAATCTGAACAACTATTTGCTTCAAACTACAAATACATTTGGAACATTTGCTTTGACACAACCACAGTAGGAAAATTGTATTGTTGAAGAAATCACGGTAACAGAGTTTTAAAGCCTTTTCTATATGTGTGTGGCAGCTGAGTGACATGTTAGCTAGCTAAAAGTTAACGTTAGCCGAGCCTTTCTAACTGCAGCTCCAACAAATACTAATTCTGGAAGTATCAAAAGTGAGGCATGGTTTCTCTCAGGAGCAAAATGGACAATAAATAAATAAAATTAATATTAAAAAAAAACTCACCAGTGTAGGAGCTAACAGGTTAGCAGCGTTGACTGTAGATATCCGTTGAACGGTGTCCATGTCTGGAAGTTCACGTTCACGTTAACGTTAATGTTAATTCTTCCGACTTAATTCGTCCGAATTAAGTTAAAACATACTAATTTCTACTCCACAGCATTATTCGAGGACCAAGTGAACGATGAATGTCTTCTTTTAGTTTTGATAATTTCATATGGTCACTTTCAAACGACAGTTTTGGGTCACTGCGCAATCACCAGGTGTTTCTCATTAACAGCCCACTCGTGCCCTTTTCCAAAGCTGCGTTCAAGCACTCCTGGTAAAGTTCCCTCTCACGAAACTGATTTACCGAACACAATTTCTTCTACGTTCGGAAAATAAAAAATCGCTACAATATCATGTCGTGCTGACTGTTTTGGATATCCCTAAGCAAAATATATGTGGGAATTTTGCAGCATTTTGCTGCCAAGCAGTCCTTTGGTGTTAATAAAGTTTGTTACCAGACGAACTGTTGAAAATGCAGACAGCACTGCAGGTGGAATTAATCCAGTTCAAAAGATCTTAAGAAATCAGACGATTCGAAATGATATAAACGCAACCTTCTCCAATGTGAATAACTCAGTTCATTTCAACCCATATAAAATGCAAAACAGGCCATGCCTCGGATAAAGCAATACAATTAATCTGAAAATTTAAACATGCAAGTTTGGAAATTGTACATTTGGAGTAAATGTGCTGAAAGGAACATTAAGGAACTGGGTGCAAGAAAATCAGTGGTGTGAGCTGATTCTGAAACACATGGCTGATGGTCATTTAAAAATGGAATCATAGAAAAAAAAACCTAAACAGAGAATAGGAAACTGGCTTAAAAGGAGTCTGGGGAAGGAGAGATGGTGCAGAGCGAGGGCAGGGGAGAATTGAGCAAGAAGGGAAAGACTGAGGTAAGTTGACAGAGTGAGAAATCATATGAGGATGAAAGATGTGAGGGAGCTTGAGGGACAGTTAGAGAGAGAGAGAGAGAGAGAGAGAGAGAGAGAGAGAGAGAGAGAGAGAGAGAGGAGAAATGAGAAACTCTGACAGTAGAGTACTGAGTTCAGCTGATGGCCCTTAATGAAGTACGGCAGCTGCAGAGGAGGAGCCCACACTGACAGGCCAGGTCCCACTCTGACGGATGGCTGAGAAGACATACACACACTCTCTCTCTCTCTCTCTGTCTCTCACACACACACAGCAGAAGACAGCTAAGATTTAAGCACACCAAAACTATGATGGACGGGCCATGCAATGAGGAGCTGAGTACTGAATGGCAGAACATTGTCAGGATTCTCTGAATACATCGCACGCCATGCACTCTCCCTTTTCTTCCTCCAGTAAACACTGGAAGAATTCTTTTCTGGTCTGGGACTGACATTTAAAAAAAAAAACACACACTATCCCTTCATGATCGTATTTGTGAGTAGTCTTCCTACAAGCGGCAACACGCAGTTTATTCGATGCAGATGAGTGGGAGTGAAAATCCATTCTGTACCTGTTTTTCTAAGTCAATTATGCGGTTGCCATTTTGGTACAAGCATAAAAGTCCATTTCGTTTCCATATATTCATGTCTTTTTGAGGAACTTATTTAACACATTTCCGGCATTGTTGAAGAGTCAATAAAATCCTGAAATATCTGTGGTGAGTCACCTTCATTGTTACTGGTGATGGATGAAGACGTGTGGAGTGGCAATGTGCTCGAAATGAAACAATGCTATTATAAAATAAAATAAATCTTCTTTGCATGCATTGGTCTGTTTTTTTTTTTTTTTTTATTTAAACTGTTGTTAAATGAAGGGCACAGTCTCCACCTGGGTTACATCTTAACAATGGAAAGACTGGACCACATTTGAGTGCTAAAAATCTCTCATAAAGGCCTACCAAGATCCAGAAAAACACATTAAATCAACAGGACTTTGCAGTCAGGGCTTAACAATGACATAAAGTAAGTTATTGTACACATTGTGCCTGTCTGGATCAAGTTGCATCTTCTGTTTATTTTGGTAGAAAAGTCCTCTACTTCCCTCTTGAGGACAAAAACAGCATGTTCATTTATTATGTGTTGTAAACCATCGAGGTGGCAGAACGATCAGGAGACCATTCGGGGAGCAGAACATCACGAACAAGGCACTTAAAACCACTGATATTATGTTACAGCAAAACCCTGAAATCCCTTCGCTTCAAAGTCCACACTTAGTGTTACTGAATCCACTGGCCATGCAGGTGACTGCACAGTTGCTCTGTAGAAGGAATCCAGAAATGTGTTAGCATGGTCCAGTTGTATAATAACCTCACATCTCTAGACACGAACAAAAGTATGTTGAATCTGTTGAGTGAATAAGGTGGTTTTTGGAATGAAGAATGTTCGACCCAGCCTTGATTTTTAAATGCAGCCCAGTATATACTGTCTTTTAGAGAGGTACTGGCATGAGTCTGCGAAACATGCATAATTAGAGGATGAAAGTCTTCTATGATTTCAGGCCACATTTTAATCCAGTGGCAGATTTGTCTTTTAAGTCTTTTCTCTGCCAACTGATTACAGAGCCACCAGTTATCATTTTATCAAGGCAGACCTTTCTTTTCAAGTGTTTAATCAGGTAATTGCCTTGATTTTCCCATAGGGCGACATAATTCCTTTTCTGTCCCCAGCCAAAGGTGGAAAGGGCAGAAAATGGCCTTCTGCTGATGCAAAAGCTTGCATAATTTCTTTAAGTGTCAAATGTGCCTAAAATACACTGTTGTGTATGTTGGGTTTTAGACAGTAGCTTGCATTAAAATCAGAATTTTATAGTATTGCTCACTGATGCTTTTTGAGAAGTCATGTCCGATGAGACTAACAGTAAACTTGTGAAAATTGCAAGATCCGACGATAGAGGGGGAAAATATCGACTGAATGTTAACAATCTGGAGCAAAACGACGTATTACATTTGGCATCTAAAGGTGCCAGGAAGCCATTGGAGAGAATGATAGCCGTCCATGTTCATAGCCACCTGTACTACTTTTTATACACTATGTTGATGCAGTTTATGCGTAATTTATTAAGAAAAAAAACACAGGATTCAAATGATTAATGAAGTAAGGGAATGAACTGAAAATATAAAACACAAGTGAAACACATTTGTGTTCAAATGAGCATAACAGATCATAACTTACCCAAAGACATGACAGCAGGAAACACTGAAGGTTTTGCGTCAAAGTCAAAGGTGACACAAGTGTTCTGACTTGTTTTCCACATCGCTTTGCAGCCTGGGGATTTTTTGTTGCACAGCCAGTACTTATATGAGAAGGTGCATTAAGGATACATAACAGTAGGTGGCAGCAAACCACTATACTTCCCAACATTTGTTGAATTCAATGACCACCGTTTTTGTTTCAGTTGGAGTTATCTACTAATTGACAATGTTAATCATCACATTGATCAAAGACCAGATTTCCTCCTACTAAATAATAAAGATTCAAGACCAGCACTGCTATGTTCTCAAGTTTGTGCCCTTGAACATAACGTGGCTTGACACACAGATGTGGTTAAATAAAATCATTTATTTAACAATTGTTAATCAATAAAAATAAAATTAAATGTTACAAAAATTCTTTAAAATCAAAGAATTGTACAAACCATGGCTCTAATTTATCCTTGTCATGACATAGAAAAATACAAAAGGCACTGTGCATTAGAGTCTGTTGCATATATATATATACACATATATATGTGTATGTATGTATGTGTATATATATATATATATATATATATATATATATATATATATATATATATATAATAACCCCCCTCAAAAGCAAGCCCTGTCTAACTCTAGATGTCCTGTCAGTGCAGACTTGCTGCTAATCGGAGCTACTTTTAAGAAACAGGACAGAAAAAAAAACTGATTCAGCTAAGAGAAAACTGAAGTTTACGACTGCAAGGAGTGTGGAAAGTAAAATAATCAACCAGAAATACAGTGCAAAGACATAAAAAATACAGTAAATGCGTAAGGATGAAGGGATGCGTGCAGGGGTGTTTGTGAGGAGCTAAGAACATGCCTCAATTTTATGTGCCAGATACTTTTCAACCAACAGCAATCAATTTGACATATTAATTCATTGCCTTATAGCCCCTGGACACCTACACTGGTGGCAAGAGATATTTTGGTATGTTAGACCTTCACTGCTTGAAGGTTGGACAAAAGAAAAAGGGAAAAAGACAAAAGAAAAAGCTATGCGTGTTGTTTGCGGAGGTCAATAAACTCCTTGTACCAAGAAGAATCTGAGTCTTGCGAAGAGGTCTCATCAGCCAAAAACCAATGTGGGTGTCCTGGAGTGTCACATTCACACAGATCCTTGGGATCCATTTTTAAGTTTAAGAGTGCCCAAAATTTTGAATTACTTTCCAAAATTTACAAAAAAAACCCATGTTCTGAATATTACAAGAACCTTTAAAACCCACTGAAAGGTGCGAATGTCAAGAACAGATAGAACTGGAGCAGACACCTCATAACACTGAAACGGGAGTAATTCAAGAAGTAAAAGCTTCCATGGAGTAAGAGAAAGCAGTACTGCAAGACATCGGTTATTTCTTCATGTAAAATAATCTCATGTGGTAAAGTGGCTTGTTTTCGGAAACATTTGTGACTAACCCAACCCTTTGCTTTTGTTGCTCCAAAAGTCCAACATGATCAACAGCAAATGTGTTTCTTTCTCGGTACCTGCTCTCGACTGTGCAAATTCACTATTCATTCAAAACTTCCAAACCAGAACAGTGATACTGTAGCTTTAAAGGACACCTGCCATTCTTTTTACAATCTCTTCAGCATCCAGTTTTATGTCCAACTTTCTTTTATGACAAAAGTATATATACTCAAATCTCAGTTAGGACTCAAACTGTGTAGCAGTCATAGTGTATAACAGTTCATTTTGGCATCCAGTCACTGGATCAGACATGGTCTATTGATGCTTTTATTAAAATCATAGGTAACCATGCTCATCAAGTCCCTTTGGAGTAACTGGGTTCCACTTTGCAGTGGTCTTCGTTGTAGAATATCCTGTAAGACAAAAGCCAAAGATTGAATCAATGCAAACATTTTAAAAAAGTTAAAAACGTGATGAAAATAGTGAGAATAGCATCAATAACAGGCTACGGTACCTGATTCTGATCTGCTTTTGGAAGGCTCTGGTGGCTGAACATCTGGCAAAGGGAGCCCCCTCCCTTCAACATCACTCTCCCCTGATGATGTATGATCCTCTGCTTTCATGTACAAGGCAGGCCTCTTGTGATACTTGGCCCGGTAAGTGTCCGTCATACAGTTATCCACAGAAAAGTAGGTGGTGGGAAGGACCATATCTGTCAGGCCAGGGGAGTCTGTACCGTCCTCGTGTCCGGGCTTTGGACTGGGTAACCTCTCGTCACAATCGCTGGCCGACAGATCGTTCCTGTCCTGGTCCAACGACCCCGACTTGGAGCTGGCATCTGATGAAAGCCTGTGCTCGGCAGGTGTCTCAATCCACCGACGGAGGGTGGTGTGCGAGAGGGGGGACAAGCCATTTTTGGGTTCATTGCGGGGGCTCGACCGTGATGGCACCTCCGGCGGTTGGGAGTGAACGCCAGATGGGTCAGCGTGGCTGCTGCCAAAGGTCTTGGGGGGTAAAGGTGGGGGATAGTTGTGCGAGAAAGGGTCACCGTAGGCAACAGTGCCAGTCTCTTCTTGTTCAGAGAAAGGTCCAGCAAGGTCATCTGAGCTGTTCCACTCAGAGCTGCTGGTCTTTGCCAAGTAAGGAGGCACAGGGCTCACAGGGCTGCCGTCCACATCTTCCTCTCGTTCATTGTCCAGACCATTGTTCTTTTCCAGGATCCCAGGAGTGTATCGGAAGGCTCTTCTTCTGTCACACAGCAAAAAACAAGCATCAGGATTTTAACTGTCCTTGCGGCAAATCAACTCCTACAACTCACTTATTCAATTTTCTTTTTTTTACCTGTGTATTGGCTGACCAGACAGGATGTTTGCGTCTTGTAGATCTGGAGATTTTCTTCCTTGTTCACCTAGACAATAATAAAACCTCATGAGCATTTTATATCACAACACACCAATTTATACATGCATGCTCATCACAACCAGATGGTCAAAAACAGAGCTAGGTAACATCTGTCATGGACTTTTATTTGAACATTGCTACAATATTTTTTTTTCTGTCTCTCCAGCAAAGACATGTTATCTAACAGGGGTCACGGTGAGGTCCTTTGCCTGGTGCTGGGAGAGGAAGTATCAAAGCAGCTAGTCTGGCAGAGTGCCCTCAGGCCCCCTGTGTACCACTCTGACTGTCTGATCCAGCCAAAGAACATGGCCCCTCAAAGGGAATTTGGGTTCATATCCAGGCCCCGTTGGCTTTGAGCTAACAGTGCTAATGAAACAATAAAGACCCTGAATGAACTCTGGCAGATTTAAAAGTTGGAACATATGAGGACTAATGAAAGAAAGGAAAATTCCATAAACCTATTAGGGTCAATCAGGCCATAATGTGATGTCAATGAATTGTGCTGCAATCATTTTGAGATATTAACAGGAGCGAGCAAAAATGCATATTTAGAAACAGGTCTCTCGGTGGGGGCTGGTGTGGAGCTTAGCCAAGTTAGCAGGGTGGGTGTGATTTACAAGGCCTGAGACAGACAACAGCTGACTAACAGGACAAGGAAGAGAGTGAGTGGCTGAGGACCATCTGTGATGTGTCAGCATCCCCTCCTTTTTTTCCCTGTGCTCTCTCAGAGCATTAGTGGCTAAATCCTTTGTGCTGGCATGCAATTACGCCGGGGTCAGACTCCAGACTCCAGATCCCCTCCACAACACTATTGCATTTTTAAGCCGCTAAGTCCATGTGGCAATTCACAATTTGATGACGCTGATCTGCAATGTTGGCAAGCAAGCGTAACAATATCATTCTCGCAAACAAAAAAGGGATGCAGTTTACAATGCTTTCTTCTGAGAAAATCCCCTCATCTTTACGGTCACGTGTGCTGTTGCCAAGAGAAAGCCAGAAGGAGAAAGCAGCTGGATAACAAAACAGCAAGGAGGCCGTGTTGTTGGGTTGCAAGACTGCCTGTTACTGTTGAAATCAAAAGATTGTTCAGCTATCAAATAATCGCTATGATTCCATCCAGTTCTTCAGGTTCAGAGTCTGGCTGAAAACATTCATTTCTGTGGAATTTTGGGATCACTGCTACAGCTGGGAACGCCAGCAAAACAGATGTACTCAAGGTGTCCTGCTGTTTACATGGCCTACTGCACTTGCCTGGGAAACCGTCCATGTACTGTGATTGCATGGATTAGGCTGTGGTTCAGTGGCATTTAATGTACTATTTAAACTGCACCAAGCGGTGTGCAATAAAATTTCACTGACATTCCCATGCTAAGTGGAAAGCATAAAGCCAAGGTGCTAAATGGGATAAAAGAAAGTGCATTTGTCTCATATGCATACATATCTGTTTCCATTTGCTCAATGTGTGAGCAGCTGTGCTGTGTGTGCGACTATATATCCATCTTTTAAACACTTTTTGAGTATAAAGACACTCTACTCATGTAAATCACCTGTCTCTAATCTTATTTTAGCATAAAGGATCACTCCGAGGAAGGTCCAAGAGAGGTGCCTGTTGGGGCCAGCTCTTACCCGCTAAAAGTTATGAGTTAAGGCGAACAGAGAAGTGACCTGACTTCATTTCAATTATTCCAGCTGCCAGAGTGTAAAACTCCCACAGGAAATAGAAAATCTGCCTCTATGCAGACCATGAAAGCAAACACTGCCTGGGGTTTCATAAATCGTACATGCAAAATTTCCTGACAGCCCTTTGAAGTTTTGTTGCTGTGACAAAGACAAAAACAAAAAAACAAAAACTCTACACATTTCAGCTCGAAGGCTGTCAAGTCGAGATTTGTAGTTCTCTGCGTTCTGCTGTCTGGGGTACTTCAAATTCCCGAACTACGTGGGAAGAAAGAATGCAAAAAATGTCAAGTTTTCAACAATTTGATCTGTCAGTGGCTGGAACTCCAGAAAAGTCATCATAAATTCTTAAAAATCCTTCAGAATAGCCTTTGTTTCTGTGTGTATTGATATGACAGGCATGGGAACATTAACGCAAACCAGAGGTATCACACCAGTCTCTAGCTTGTTGAGTGGCATCAATAGAGGGGCTAAGCTGAGTCTCATCACATCTCTCAACATGCTAGCTCATGGACACACTTTGCAAACAAACACAACGGATAACAAATCCATTAAATCGGATAAAGGATAAAATTCACCATGATCCCCCTTTTTTAAAAATCTTTTTCTGAACTTTGCATCACAAGCATTGTTTCAGATAGGGACACTATCTTAGTACAATCTATGATCATATGGGATTTTATGAATATGAGGGCAAAGTTAAGGAGACAACTCTTCTGTTTATATCATTATAACTTTGAGGATGAGTCCTAACAGCCACTCAAGTGTGTTTCTATGGGCTCTTTATGATGACTGTGGGGGCCAATCAGGACAAATTGAAAAAAAGGTGTGATTTACTGTCAAGATAGCAGGTTGAAGTTCACCGATCTCCTGAGAGCTATGACCTGTCACACTCTTATCGAAAGGATGTTCTGCTGCCATTTTGCTATCATGCAGCACGATGAGATTTATTCACAACAAGGACAAAAGGTTGTCATTAAGTAACTAAGAAGGGCCCCGACCCTAGACGCACCTTCTTTGATGCAACAAACGGTCATAAGAGTGAATGCCTGTGGTCAAAATGTAAACTGAACTCCTCACAACAGCCCGCCCACATCTGTGTGCTTTTAGAAAGGATTTTGGACTTTAATGGACTACTGGAATCTGCTCAGCCTTCTCTGAAACTGCAGCTCAAGCCAGACTACCACTGCTGACTTTAGGCCAAATTGACTTTGGACACATTTACTGCAGCTTGTCAATACAATTTGCAGACAGCTGGGCGTAAATATCCTGTACGGGTTTTAAAATAGCTACTGAAGAATAAACCTCAAAGGACCTCAAAGGCAGGTTCAGGTTTAAAAATTAATTATTTGCCATACAAAAGCATTCAAATTAATCAACACTAACTTAAAATACAGGTGCAGATACTTTCAAAATACAAAAATCTACAGAAATTTTCCAAATCAAAGAGGGGGCAAGTGATTGAATGTGGTTCAATGTTTGATCTGCACACACACATGTCATATCTCCCTAAAGGCACTAGGGGGCAAACTGCCTGAGTGAGTAAATAAAAGCATTACTGCGTGCACTTCATATAAAAATGCAACACTCTACAAACGCCTTTGTACTGAGTCTGGGTTTGTCCAATCGACTCTGAACATCATAACTAATTTATGAGTCTAAATCATTTCAGGGGAAATGCTTTATAAAGAACTGTACAAAAATATATCAAATATGATTTATTGCAGCATTGAATAAATAACCACTCCTGACACGGAAGCATTTGTCGCTTTGCCAGGGATTCTATCACATGAACCGCTCTGCATGTGCAGATGCTCACAGGCAAATGACGAGACCAGCATTCAACACTATGCATTTCTGCTTCGGTTTCCCCAACTCACTGCACTTGTATGAGAGCTATTTTTAACTCTGAATAAAACTAAAAGACAGATACAACTGTAGCGGCTGTTTCTCTGCTGTATTTCATAACTCTTTGGGACCCTGAAATAACTGAAGTGCTACAAAACGGCATTTTCGTTGCATCATGTTTGAATACCACCTTCTGACAGGCCCAGTCATGGCATTTTCTGCCCGGCTGGGCACAGCTGGGTGGCCCCTACATGCTCACTCCTCTCCGCCTCTTATTCAGGATTAACTCAGCGTATTCCTGCTGAGGGAATTAGTGAGGCATTTTTCGAGATATTTGTTAATTTAGAAGATATTTTCTGTGTGCTGATACTGTGTAACACAAGCAAGCATGTGCTAGATAAAGAATGTGAAGGGTGTCCAGGCGACAAACCCCCTAGAGCTATTCATGTCATCTAATCTCCTTCCATCCTGTCTGGAAGATAAAAATAACTGTTAATGCAACTATGCAACATGACTCATATTCTTGTTTTTATACAGATTTTTGTTTCTTACAGAACAGTAGTTATGTCCAAACTGATTCTTCCCCAGATTTTGTATCCCCACTGATCTAAAAGTTGTACTTTCTGGTGCAAGAGGAGATTATTCACTGCATGAATAAAGTCCATGACATTTTGTTTTGTATTTTTTTCCACTATTTCTCATTTTTCCTTTTTTGTGTGAAGGAGGATTTATTCCTGACGATGAAGTTGAAAGTGTTTCACTTAGCATTGAAGGAGATAACCAATATCATTTTGAAAGGCCAGTTTTCTACTTTGGTTGATGTTTCCTTTAACCATGGACATTTCTCTACGTGCTGCGTAACATAAAGTTTACTCAGGAAAAAGGTCAAGGCGAGCCAGTGAGGAACCAACGCACACTTATTTCCATACAGTATCCCTTCAATCAGGCTGTGACCTTAACACTACTGATGGAACAATAAATCAAGGAAATTGCTTAGTACTATCTTAATGTTTCAGATTCTTACAACACACGGAAGTCTACTGGGTCGAGGAAATTTCTTTAATGCCAGGGCCCAGCCTTTGTTAAAGACTAATACTTAAATTTGTGACTTATTTCCACAATGTCACACATAAAAAAATCTATATTTTTTCTGGATTTATATGTGGAAATTACAAAAATCATGGCTCAATATTTTACATTTTGTTATGTTCTAATGAAACCCCTATCCTTCACTAAAGCAAAGTTACTGGTGTGCAGAAATAAGAAATTATGCTAAGTGTGAGAGAGTTGCTTACCAGTGGAAAATGTAGGGTGCAATATGTCAGCATTCAAATCATCACTTCTTCTCTGAGGGAAGTGATCCCTGAAATACAAAATAAATTCAATTACTCATGCATTGTGGATCGCCACAAGATATTTCAGCTTGATCTTTTACCAACCACTTAAAAGTGCTAAGAGGGACCTGTGCTGTGAGCAAAAAAGTGGAAATACTCTCACAACCTCAGTCTAAACATGTACTTCTATCATGAATGGCTTACCGTGGTGTAATCTGATATGAATTCATGCAACATTCTCTTCAGCACATGTACATCTGTTTTTCTTTCCTTTTGCTGTTAGTAATGTTTACTATGTGGCACTATGTGTGGTGTCCTTTTTTTAAGTATCTGCTATCAAATGCATCAAAATGTTGTAATAAGCCAAATGAAAACTGGTGGGAAAAAAACAAAATAATATTCAGAAGTTTCTACATTTTCAGTGGCTTCAGAGTCAGAGTCACAGAACATCTGAACTATATGTTGAAGAATTATTAATCAAAGGAGCACTTTACCAAAATACTTTCAAGAGATAGGCTTGAATAATGCACTAGCAGTTGAGGAAGTCAGCGATCTGCTGGATCTCCCCTTTGAGTACGGGAGCTGTCAGCTAGTGGGGATCATTATCTCCAAACAAGACCTGTACTACAAAGCCAACAAGTGACAGCCCAGCATAATAAGGCTGGTGCATCTGCCTTGTGTGCATTTATGTTAAATGGGTCTTGCTATTCTTAGAACAGTTTGTTTGTAATGTTTAATAATTTAAAAATGGCAGCACTTTTGAGACTCAGATCCTTAAATGAGTCGGGCATGTGATGACAAAGCAAGCATTGTGCCGCAGGCATCACACAGCAAAAATTGTGTGATGATTTCTGCGTCATACTTTGCGGTGCCAAGATTTTGCATCTTGGCTTGTAAAAATCTAGATCTAATGTCCATTTTACCTTGTCAGGTGCAGCTCAGGTATGGGCCGCAGGTCCTTGGAAGAGAGGTTCTCCACCACAGGTGAGTCAAGATTTGCTGAGCCGTTGCTTAGTCTGTCACTACTTTCATAACCAGATTCAGTTCGCTGGATCTTCCAGTTGTCATTCCGGACTTTCAGAGTTGCTGAGCCCTTTGACCGGTCCTTGTCGCTGTAGCCGCCCCGGCCATCTGAGTCCAGGGAGCTCCGGCTGCCGCCAGTTTCGTGCCTCTGCTCATCCTCATAGATAGTCATTAGGCTCTTGGGTTTGCGTTCTTCTCGGCCTCCCCACGTAAAATCTCTGTCCTGCTCTCGGTCACGGGAGGGCGACTGACTACTGGGTCTTCTCCGGGGGCTGTGCTGCCTTCGCTCTTGACTTATCGAATTACCACCGCTGCTGCCACTTAAAACGCTGTCCACATTTAGCGCTTCTCGCATGGGCTTCCACGGGCGGCTGGACCTGCTGCGGCTGTTCCCCCCACTTCCAGGACGCTCTCGGGAGTCTTGGCTGCTGTCAGTATCGTATCCGTTGGAGAGCTGGTCTAATCTCCGGCTGCGGTGACCACTGCTGTTGCTGGGCACGCTCGGCAACACCTGGACCCTCGTGTGAGAGCGAGGGGGCTCATGTGAGGACCGTCCACCAAGGTGAGGTGTTCGCTCAGTCCGACTGGGACCTTTTCCTTGGCTGCTGTACAGCCGAGTTTCCAGGTGTTGTTTGAAGCCATTCTCCGGAGGGGAGGCAGAGCGGGAGTAGGTCCTGTCCTGACCTGGATCTGGTTTTAAACACAGGAAGAGAGCTTAAACTATGAGAACAGCAAAACACACTTTGAACATATGCTTTTAATCAATGATTCAAGACTGTAAAGCTTTACAATATATCCACTTAACTTTCCTCTCCTCTAAACAGCAAATCAAATTTGGTAGCAATTAAACATCTTTTGTTTAAAGAGTGTTGTACACGAGGGAAATATCATTTGATCGCATTTCCTGGTCCTGATGCCAAAAGATAGTGCTAAATTTGACAAAACCAAAAACAGACTTTCATTGACACCAAGACACAAAGCTGTGCTCTCAAGCAAGGTGCAGGTTGGGCAGAAAGTGAGGGAGGGGCATGACAACATCAGGGTTACTGATACTTGTGTCTGCGGATGACAGCGAGGTGTAAATTACGACCGTCAGGAGTCGATTTTCACCCCTCGTGTAAACAGAAGCTAGCCAGCTCACGTACAGACATTCATGCAGATACTGATGATAAAAGGTTCCACTCTGGTGGTGTATTTTGTCTGTACATGCATTTCCAAATGCCATCTGACATGTCTGCACATGATAGTGTGTTACGGATGTGTGTCTGCTACTCCAAGGACACTTCCAGCCATAATAGCCACTTTCAAAATATATGGCCAGACATCCTTCCAGGAAACTGGTGTCAAACTATACATGCGCCCACACACCCTTATTTATCTACAGGGCAGTGACATTTCCGAACAGAGCTCAATTGTCTGCAGAGGTTTTGTTTTAATTTTGTGCAGAAAATCAAAAAGATCATTCTATTAAATTTTCATGGAAAATGTGGTGTTATAGTTGGAAAAAAAGCATCAGTACTCGTACAAGTATTTTTCCATGAAAGTAAACTTGTCTTGTGCGAGTCCTCATTTAATTGGAACTTTCATCTATCTAATGCAATTTAATAACTTTAAGCTGACAATGCTTTAATCAGTGGCTGCATGCTTTGTACTGGAGGAATCTGATCTGTGGCAATGTCATGTTTGAAGGTAGAAAAAGTGAATATAATGCTACATATAACTGTCAGTCCTTGGAAATATGCCCACAAGAGATGGCGCCCCCATTGCTTTGGATTTTGCTGACTGTGCGACAGAGTTAAATCATTTTAAACGTTTTTGCTCGTATATATGATACCGGTGTGCTTTACAGAGTTTCAACAGTACACAAGGCCATGGATCATTTTGGAAAAACAGTAACATGTCTCCATCAGTGAGAGAGATACAGTGAAAGATACATTAAAAATACCCCGGGCTTAACTCACAGTCCAGTATGAGCAGCAAAGTTGCCTAAGCTTTTTTCCTTCCTGGAGAAGACTTTTTAGCCAAGCGCTAGCCAGGCATGAGCCACGCTGCTGTGAATTGTTACATTAACTGTAGTGTCATCTCCAGCGTCACCATTCATCACAGCAACGACACTAGCCTCCTTTAGCCTACTACTATCAATCATAATGAGACGTGAGCTCACTGCTAACACAGGACGCGGCTGTTGACACAGTGGATTGGGGAGCATGTTGCAATTCTCCATAATCCCTTCACTGATACTTAATTGAAAGTAGTGACGAACTAAAAGAGTATTAAAGGAGTGGACCAATCAGCCTACTTATTAGAACCAACACACACACTTGACTTGTGTTTCTCACAAAGGAGGGGACATGTGAAAATAGTGGGAGGAATATGATTTTAAATTCAGCCTATAATTAAATGATACAGCATTCATCACTGTTTTGTTGGATCTGCTTAGTCCACAGTGTATGTTTGTTTGTAAATGCTTCTCTAGACCACAGAGAGGGGAACCAATGGCTCTCAATATGAGAGAGTGGGATGAAGGCAGGCTCCAACAGACGTCAGCACTTAATCCCCTTACTGACACATTGCTCCTGAACTGGCGGTTACATAAGGGCTGGGGAAATAAAAGGCTAGGATTTTTTACCTTAAAGCCTGGTAATTCTCATGTGTGTTTATGTGTGGCGCTGCATGTGCTGTCCACATTTATACATCCACTACCTATCTGCGACCAACCTCTGTAGCGTGACTCCAGCCTCCGTTGACCGCTCCTGTCAGGCTCTCTTCTGGATGGATGCATCCCACGCACCTCTCCTGCTCTCTGGGCAACTTCTCGAGAAATGTCCCTGAAGCGACTCTTGGGATCGCTCGTGCCAATTTTCACTGCAAAACAGAAGAGATATTCCAGCATGTAATTCATGCTGATTTTGTTTTTCAATCTCACTCGAACCTCTGCAGAATCAGGTGGGGACTTCCACCACTGCAGAAACCATGAAAAGTATTTTTGTCTCAGTGTTCATATTGTCACTACATCCTTTTCCTTCTCACTGGTTTCCAACTCCAGTACCCCCCAAGGCACAGAGCAGTTGCTGAGTGTGTAGACAGAGGTGAACTTTACAGAACATCATTGTGCTGTAAAATATTTCCGATGTATATGGTCGATTTTCTGCGACATTAAGGGGAAAGGCAGCAGGGTGAAAACATGGACACACAGAGGCTTCTCTGTCCCGTCTCCAGCAGTCATTCACTTTGAAACGCAATGATCAGTCATGACACTGGAAAACGTGGACATACTATGGTTCTGTTAGCTGTCTGATATTTCAACAGGAATCACTGTGAAGACGTTGACATATTTAAAAAAAAAAACAAAAACATCTACATGTTTTTAAGACTATATTTTTGGGACTGCATAAAAAAATGTGTAGCGATTCACGACATGATGAATCAGAGCTTTGAGGTCAATAGTGGTGCTTCCAGAAGCTCTGAGCATCTCCTGGCATTTTATTGTATTGACATTTGATTTCCCTCCCTACACCACATCTGAAGCAATGAGCTTTCAAGCGAGGGGAAACAATGACACACAGATCTCAAGGACCTTCACAACAATGGGAGGTGGAATAATATCAAAGGAGATGCAAGGTCAACAATATTGTCTGCTCCAACAACATTTTGTTTCTGTCTTTCCAGTAAGGCCATTTGCTTATCTTAACAAATCTCTTCTTCTCAATTTACACTCTCTTCCTTACTTGCACTTAAGCATGTGCAGATTTGGGCAGATTTTTGTGACCTCTCTCTTCAACAAGGGCCCCTAATCCCTTCTGTATTACTAACATGGCCAGATTTAGTTTTACAGCAAAGACATTTAATTATCTCTTCCTCTGCTCGCAATGCCAGATTCGTGCTTGTCACCACTCTCTGTGGACACAAATATTTAGAAATTAAGCAGTCTTTCAAGGCTAAAAACTACAACCACCACATAATATGACACATTTCTCCTATTGCATGTGTTTCTCTCTTGATCACTGCTTCTACAAGCAAATATTGTGTGTTTAAACCGTAGTTTTGTTTAGACAGTTTGTTTGTCATGTTGGAACAATTCGTTTAAAACACTCTAGCATATCGTACACAAATTACAGATTTCCAGCTCCTCAAGACTTGATTAAAAGACTTAAAATTGAAACTTCTGCAGTGTGTTCCTCCACGTCCTGGGTTACAAATCCCTGCATTCTGAACAGATTCATATGTCCTCTCTTACCTGGTCCCCGCCCTCCACTGGTCTGAGCACTGCCCCTGCTGAAGGTTGAAGGGGTCTTCTGTTTGAAAGAGCCTTGACCCAGCAGAGTGTTCAGATTCTCCCTGGTGAGGTCCAGCTTCTTGGGAGCTATAACTGGAGAATCAAAGCCTGCAGAGGAGAAAAACGGACACACAAAACTTTAAATCTTCAAGATATGGCCATACATGCAGGATTGCCTTTTTCCAACAAAGACCGTAAATATGACAAAACACAAATTTGATCCTGACAAATACACAGACTGCACCTGAAACTCTGAAACAGAATGTAAATTACAAAATCCACACATGTTCTCCTTGGTTTTTGCAGGATCATCCAGTTTGGTCCAGCGCCCTGTCAGCTCTGATAGGCAGTGAGCGGCTGCCACAGCTTGGACCTGGGGCACGGCCAGCATGGAGAGTTGGAGGAGGATCTTTAAAGGGGATAAAAACCTCCCCAACCAAACAAATCCAGGGATATATAATCCAAACAGCAGAGATGTTCAGCTGTTGTCACCAACGAATTTTCATTACCGCCTGCAAAGGCAACTAACATGATCTGGGATTTTACACGTCCTATAAAGAGCTGTTTTTTCTTTGCTGGGGTTTCTCTCAATTTGACTGCATTTCATTTCAAGTGATTTGTAAATGAAGCAAATTTTGATTTACAATTAATTAAATGCATGCTGAGGGAGTAAAAGTACGACCTGAGCAAAGCACCAGCATCGCAAGAATTAAAATACTTTACATCAAAAAACATCATGTCTACACGTAAGATTACATTCATCTTAGTTAAACATTTACCTCCAGCTGGGTGAACAGAGGCTAAACTCTGAGCTTGCATTCAACCAGTAGTCCTTCCTCAACTTTCTTCACAGTTCTTCTTTTATTCCACTGACATCCTGCACTATTTTTACGACTACAAAGACTTAAAAAATAAGTGGCTTCACACATCAGCTTCATATTACTGGGTGTTTTACAACATGGCATGATAATTAAAAAGGCCACCTGGGATGAGATTATGGTTCATGAATGCAAAAGAAAAACACAGTACAAATAACCAAGATGGATGCATCTCTAGGGAATTTGCTGTTGTCATTTCAATAGAAGGGCACTAAATCAACACCTCATCTTACTAGATGCAATATGATGCCAACAGAGCATCTACAGTGACACAACTGATGTTAACTCTGATCAGAACGTTTAAATATCATCATGATGACCACCCTTCTTTTTTAGGGTCCTCGTTAAGTAAAAATTGGCACTGTTAAAATAGTGAACGTATACAATACAAAACCAAGACTCTGAACTCTATAAGTTTTCAGTTTTAAAGGAATGTTTCTTTGAAAAAAAATGAAAAAGAGAAAAAAAGGCCAAATTTACACCATTTTTAAATGGCAGAAAATGCAAAAACATAAGTTATTGTTTGATTTTCAAATTTCCAATTAGCAAATCCAAACTTAAAATAGAGATATTCCATCAGGATTACTTCATTCTTCATGTCTCAAAATGCACTAACCAGATCCTGTAAAAAACATAAAAAATGGCGCTCCTCAGCACAACTGGGGTGCCTTGACTGGCCTACAGTTATGTGACAACAATTCAGTGAAAAGTTAACTAAACTGCAGGAGGAGCCAGCAGCCAGGAGGAGAGGACAAGAGATATCATTTGCACAGGCTGTAAAAAAGGAAATATTTCAAGAGCATCAAAAGCCTACAGCATGTGCAGCCCCCAGTTTTTTTCCAGTGTTGGTAACAATTGTGGCCACTTGGAAACGAATACTTATATCTCCTTTTTCTTTTTTGGTACTTTTCTCTTCTGTTTTTTTTTTTTTTTTAGGATTTATGGCTTTATAACTGTGTTATACTGCAGGTAATACATTTCATACTGTACAGTTCAGTACAGTTCTCCCTTCCAGCCATGATTGTGCTGTTTCCATTGCAGTGTGGGACTGACAAATGAAAATGAAAAATGAGCCCACAGTGAGGAAAAATTAGACAGACGCAAAAAAACACACACAAACTGCTTTGGGTTCAGAGGGTTAAAGAAATTCAAACTCAATCATACTTTGCACTTCTCCATTGATTGGGGTCTTGTGTTGAGAATGGTTGCTGTTTTGTCTTGAGGCATCATCTGCGGTGATAGCGCTGCCGTCGGGGTTGGAGTAAAAGAGGAGGAGAGGCTGGAAGTGATCTTTGATACATTTGCTGACCACATCTTTCCACCTGGAGCCGATCTACAGCAGGAGACAAAAATAAGCCGATCAATGCACATGCATGTGAAGATTTCAGCACATTAGACCTCTGCACCTTTACGTGTGACAATACACAAACCCCTCAAAAAAAGATTTAGTGTGAAGATATTAAAGAGGATTTAAAACATTGGCTCTTCCTAATGGAGAATCAAGCGAACCTGGTCTAATTCAATTTATAAAAGGAACCAGACTGTGCATATAACAGGATAATTTGCTTTCTTGCGACCCCATCTGTTTTCATTTTACAAAGAGGTATCACAATTTTTCTGCTGTGCAACTGTGATCTGATATAAAGCATTTTAACTTCTTATGAACTGAGCACTTTGCACTAATACCCAGCTTCAGTGGCATCATGAGAAGGTCACAATCCAAGTCAATCCTGAACTAAAAATTATGCGCCAGCTTTCATGCAATCCACTGGCAACTTCAAAACAAAACCTCACCTTTATTGTGACGGGCTAATTTGTGAATGAATATAACACGCTGAGGCCAAATCACACAATCACATTAGCTTAGCTGTGTAAGGTGCGTGTCTCGCCACAGAGGCACCACAAAGGCAGGCTGCAGGCTAACAGATGCTTGTGTGCTCCTTAATTAAGCAAATGATGGTGGTGGGGGGGGGGGGTGAAGAAGAAGGAGTACAAAGCAACACAAAGGAAACACAACAGAAGGATTGTTGCAGAGATGGATATAATTTTATGTAAAAATAAACAGATTGTGAAGGATGAAGGAATATAAACATGCATGCTTTCTATATGTAAACCACTGCAAAAAAAAGCCCAATGCTTTGCAGCCTTTCACCACAAGGCCGCAATGATCTTTGCATCGACTTGTCTGTTGTATTGGCTCCATCATCTAAATGTAGCCTCTATGTTTTGCCATTACCTAACATTTAATATTGCATCAGTTTTAAATAACAAACAGATACATGTGATTCCTATATCAGGTGTTTAGATTTCTGTCAGCAACAAGAACAAACAATGCCACTCACAACTGTAAAGGCATCTTTGTCACGATTTGGAAGTAACTGTATGTTATCTGTACTTCATCAACAGCATTAAACCGAGAATTTCCTATGCACTGGAAAAGCAGTGATCAGGCTACACTACAGCGGTCAATTAGCAGCTGGGACTTGGGGAGTCACAGAAATGCTGGCAAGTTTCGACCCAGGTATAGACTTGGCAGGCACCACTGAGCACTGTAGCTCCTCCATCTCAGTCGGGGAGGGTGGGTAGACCTGCACACGCAGCACAAGCTGCTGATGGATTGACACAGAGCCAGCCAGCCGCTGCACCACAGTCCCTGAGAAAATTGTGAGGATGTGGTACAAAAGGCATGCTCACATGTGCACACAATGGAAATAAATCCAGTGTTTGGGGAAAAAAAAAAGGAAAGAACAAAAGAACGGATTTACAGCCTATATACACTGTATACACACACAAGCACTAGCCTGCAAAAAAACAAACAAACAAATAAAACCTGTTTCTCATAGACAGATAGCATACACACCTACATATTAGACTTTAGCATTCTCACTGACCCTTCAACTTTAACCAGTGAGGGGATCTGGTTAAGCTTCACATCACTACTGCAGTACACTTGACGGAGTGGGACAACTGCAGTAGAAATGTGGGCAGCTGTTGGGAGGGTTAGCTGACTCTTCAGTGGCATAAAGACTCATCAACCCAGAGGCTCATGAAGCCAATCGATGTGGACCTTATTGGGCAATAAAGAGGCTTGGTGGTGGAGATACGAGACTGGATATTGCGACTCTTTGCTGCTACTTGTATATAAAAAAAAAAAAAACCAAAAACATTTTGTCAACTCAAAACAGCACATTATTATGAACAGAGTTGTCCAGATTTTAAATTTTGGTCGATCTGTACGCCAACAACCTGATGCACAAACTGTGAATATTTTAGAGGAACATTTAAACACCTTCTAGGAACATTCCACTAGAAGTTAGCCCTTTTTTGTTGCAACATGCAATATAGAAAACTGAGATAAAGCCTTTAAATCATTGAGTCCATACACCCCTTCATAAACCCATGAAAACAAAAATGTGTAAGCAGAAGGTGAAGTCTTTGAATTTCTTTAATTGTCTGACATACAATCGAAAATCCAAATTCAAATCACCATGATATATAAGAAAACACAAAAATCATCAAATCCCCATGTTTAAAGGAGCTGGAACCAGTAAATGGGTTTTTTTTTACAACCTGTTTATCTGCTAATTCTTAATTGGCAAATGATTTCAGGATGAGTGCACCCCTTCTCACCTCTTTCACTGTGGCGTCATCAAAGAAGACCCATTTGGAGGACTTGGTGTGGAAGGCGAAGGCACAGTAGTGGCGACTGGAGTAGCAGATCATCCCCACGAGCTGCAGCTCTCCCTTTTTGGCATGCTCATCTGTCACCCTGTAGAAGAGCTGTGTCCACACACAGACACACACAGACACACACAGACACACACAGACACACACACACACAAATATAAATACACTAATGAATTATCAGCATCAACGCGACAGTAAGTGGGCTGGCATGTGAGCGATGTTCATAAGGAGTTGAATCAGTTACTCCATCTGTTTATAGATTAAGGTGTGAAGAAGTGAACTAGCACTGATTTGATAATCAGTGCAAATAATGGCTGGTCATCAGTGCTACCATAGCAGTACTTAACATCTTGACTAATCCCACAGTAGTCCACAGTATTCTTACTGATGGCCTAAATACTAATGTACAGTGGTATCTCCAAATGGAATGTCTTTCATGAATAATGAAAAATATCAGCAAAAAAAGAATAAATGAAATAAATAAAAAGGGTACAGTGAGACAGTCACTGAGTTCTCCCTCCCATGTTTCCTGCACAGCCAGCTTTCTGTCTCCCTCTCACTCTGTCAAACAACAGATTTCAAAGCTAACGATGGGGGTGGAGGGCTCCCTTTAACACTCAATAAAGTCACATGAAAAACCCCCTAATGAATCAAGGCTTTTGTAGCACACTTGTTGGAGGGGCGGCGGACAAATTCTTCTGACGGTATGCTTTGAAACCGTGCGAGAGGGAGCTGTCAAATAAAGGGTTTGAATACTTCAATAAAGAAGTTATGTAATGTGTGGAGTGTATGAGCACTGCCCTGCTCTGAACTACACTGATTGATTTTTTTTTTTTTTTTTTTTTTTTGCTTGTGAAGCTCATCCAGCACAGTGGATGTGAACAGGCTACTGAGGAATATTTAGGAAGTCATGCGCCTATTTTTCCACATGTGAACACTGCAAACAGCCTAACCACATCCATGTGTGTGCAAAGATGGGGTTTCATGGGTAGAAAAGGAGCAACGCCTGCCCACATTTCTGCATGCTTAAGATCAAGAATGTGTGAATATAAACACTGCAACAAAAGCAGTCTTTAACACATGTTTTTTCCCCCCATCTCAGTGACGTCTATCCAGCCCACGGACTATTCCCTCGGACAGGCATGCGCACGCACACACACACGCACACGCACACACACACACACACACAGTCAGGAAAACACAGAGATGAGGGAGGGGCTTTTTGACAAGCTGACCAAGGCCAGCAGGGGCTTTTTGATCAGTGGCGCGGGCCAACTGGGCATTGGGCGTTGACTGCTTACGCAACGGCCCCGACTTACAGAGAAATAAATCCCCACTTTATTTCCCACATATGTTCAATTGCACCAAAATAAACTGACCCTAACACAGCAAAAAAACGAAACGGCAGCTGTGTGAATGTGAAAATTCCAAAAAGGATTCGGAAAACCTGAACTATGTCTGCAGAGAATTTTTTATATCCTGTTGGAAATACTTCATATGAAAAGGTCAATGAAATGTGTGTACATTTAGTCTTGAAAAACGACTTTTTTAATCTTTAATCTGAGAATCGGTGACATTTTCTCTGTATGAAAAACATCCCGTCACTCTGTTGGTTTTCATGTTGGAATTCCACAAACTACAGGACACAAAATAAAATTGGAGGAATTAAAAAAAAGTGCAAAGTGTGAAAATCACATAAAATGTTGACTCACTGCAGAAAGACTGAGATGGGGCCCCAGCGATCGGATAACGTCCTCTGTGAGGTCTGACTGGTCAGAGTCCCAGACGAAGCCTATGGTAACTATCTCTGGGGAGTTCATGAGGACTCGTCTGATCCTGATCCTCTGCCCACAGTTGCTCTGGAAAAGAAAGACACAGAAAAAGGCCAAAGTTTTTGTGAATCCCTACACTTTACTCAACAAAGGATGGAGTCTGTTTGTAGACACAGGCTTCTGCAGGACACTGGACACTCTTTCAGGGAACGTGAACAATGTGTTTATTAAAACACTTTGCACAGGCCACTTACTGGACAGTTGCGAAGGTCCCCAATCGTACTTGCTGCTTGTAACAGTTCCCCAAATGACTCGTGTCTGCGTTGAAGCATCTGTTGACTGAGAAAGAAGAGACGCATTGTCAGCAGGACAGAACAAGTGAGCAAGAGAAAAGGAGACAGAGACAAATAAAGATTAAGGCATGTGGAGAGAAATAAAAACTGTTGTGTGGAATGTCAGCTAAAAAGTTAAGTTATGGCCTTGTGACAAATGTGCAGAGAGCGACATGACAAGCGAAAACAGAGTGAAGCTGTACAGATGACAACAGGGGAAGCAAAGGAAGTTTCATATTGCCTGTGCCCTACCAGAGTGCGGTGGTGGAGACATAATGCACCAGCTCTGTAAACGGCAGTGGGTCGGAGGATGCCCCACAGCTACGGCACACAGACTGCAGAGAGAGTCAGAGACAAAAAAAAAAATCACTCAAAAAAAAAAGTAACAAAAAGAGATACACAGGTGTTATTTCAGCACGCATACCTGCTGTCAAGCACTAATTATCAAGTCAGCATGTCATTTTCCAAAAGAGCGAGATGAGAAATAGTCACAGTAAAAGACCTAAAACCCTTGTTAATTTGTAATGACATGCTTGTCTTGCTGCTTTCCTTGTGCTCAGTTATAAACTGTGGGCTCTGCAGCATCCTTTTAAGTCACCAACTCAAGTGATTGACATTATCAGGCATCCAATTTCCAATTTCATTTAGGAAGTTATCAATCTCCCTCTGACTGGGGCAATACTCATGTAAAGCCCTTGATAATATTTGCTGGATTGGGTGGCCTGAAGTTGAGGTGGAACAAAATCCACTGACTGTGCCCCTAAGGGATTTAGTCCAGAGGCGTATTATCTGTTTGATTCCGAGATAGAACTGGTTTGGGACAGGGACAGAGTCAGTGATGGGCATCACAACCACAGGGAAGGGTGGTGTGTGGGTGGTGTGTGTGTGTGTCTGTGTTGTGCTGGAATTTATGTGTACACCATCTGTGATTTATCTGGTACTGCTGCTGCTGCACTACGGTATCTGACCAGAATCACCCTCCTTATTCCACTGGGGCAACCCAGTATCAAAACATGACGGATTGGATTTCTACTGTCTCAGACAGTGATTCATGCACCTGTCTGTGTTTGTGTGTTTGTGTGTGTGTGTGTGTGTGTTGCTTAATCCTAATATTGGCTCGGGTGGTTAGGCTGTCCACACATTACTGTAGAGGCTGTGCAAACTAACACTCTATGAACCAAAACATTTACAGCAGAAAACAGGAAGGCAAAGTATCAGCCTGAATTTACTTATTTCTAACACCACACTTTTAACAGATGGGCGCAGCAGTAAAAAAAACGAAATAATAACATAATACCATGGCATTTCATATGTTTTCTAACCCCCTACTGACCTGCTCATACAGTGACATGGCAAACTTCTGATGCGTGATGCAAGACTTTGAAGTGCAGGCGTCTGTCTCCTCCGGCACAATGTGCAGGTGGATCCTCTCCAGTATGTTCTCCTATGACACAACAGGACATCGATCAGGTATGGGACAAAATATTTCCAACTCTGTTCCTGTGGAGTTGTCTCTTGACGGAGATATACGCTGATATAAGTATTTCTGAGAGCAAAACTGCAGAACGGTGGCACACACTGTTGCATGCCAAGAGTTCAATTTTAGAAGTCATGTTGTAAACCTGACAGCAGAAGGAATGCATTTAAAGAGACGCTCTACCCCCTTTTAGCTCCCACCTGTTTCTATGGAGTGCTTGTGACTTTATGAAATATTAAGGCTGCAAGGTAGGCCTGCAAAGGTTACAGGCACAACTTCACAGCCTGTTACTCTGACACTGGCAAACTCCTCACATAAATTCTACACCAGCTTGCTGCTGCCAAGGCATTACATGGTGAATGCTCAAGGGCGAAGATCTGTGTGGGATTTTGAGAATTAAGATTGTCTACAAAAGATAGCAATTGTGGCATGCAAGCTTCAGTCTTAGATGTAAAAAGTTATTGTTCAGTTTGTGTGAGGGGGACTTGTCAGAAAAAGAAAAAAAAAAAAAGCACCAAAGTTGTTTTCTGTGCAGCAGATTCATTATGTGGTAGGTTTCAAAATGACTTAATCAGGATGCATCTGTGTTGTCTGGGTATACTGTCATTAAGCAGAAGTGATCAAAATCACAAGAAGAAAATAAATAAATTAAGCTAAAACAAAACATGGTTGAAAAACGAAGGATAAAACATGCTGCAGGACCTGTTTTATATTTGATGGTTCGTGTCAAAATAAAACAAAGGCAAAAAAAGACATGAAAATTACACTGCAATTACACGATCTGGACAAACAATGTGTGCCAAAAAGAGCAGAAAAAATGGAACTGATGTGTAAAAATGATGAAGGACGCATGAAATCGACTTTAAAAAAAGCACAGAAATGATGCGACATAATACGGTAGCACAACACAGAGAGATTCAAACACAACTCCGCCGCTTATATAACCTGTCATGATGATATTTAGCGGCAATGTGGCAGGGGTTGATGGGAGGGACAGAAGCTCTTTCAGTGACCTCGCCGAACAGTTTGTTGCAGTGCATTACCCCGAACTGTGTGGCAGGGTAACACACAAACATACACACACATCCCTCTCTCCATACGCTAGTCTCCCTCCCTCAGGACAGCCGGGTTGCCACAGGAACTTACAAAGCACTCTGCGGCATCGTCCATGAAGCCCAGCTGGAAGCGCTGCTCGTCCTTAAAGGTCTCTGCCAAGGCGTGACGCAGGTTGTCAGAGGGCAGGGCGCGCTCCCGACTGTGCTGGAACTGGGAGAAAATACCCTGGAGAGGAGAACAAGAACTTGATTGCACACAGACAATGGAACATTTTGTTTATTAAAGGCATTTGTGTCACCCTCACCACTCAATACACAGTCTAGACATGTGACCCAAACAGATGCCACATTCATGATGACAAACTTGAATTTTTTAAACATTGGCCCCACCCAGCCCTCCCACAACCTGCAACAGTAAAGAAAATGGGAAAAATAATAAAGACAAGAATTAAAAATAAATAAATATCAAATAATACAAAGATCATACAAGGCAACATGTCAGAAGCACCATTTGCTAGCAGAGATACTGGGCAAGGGAACCCTGAGCATGGTCGCACAAACCAGATTCCATATATTACATAATTGTCGCTCATACAGTGATACACAAACCCACAACTAATTGTGAGGGTAACATATACGTTGCCCCTCCCAACATATACGTATGAGATACAACATAAAAGTTGGGAGGGGCAGACGAAATGAGATGGTAAGGGGTAGAAATATGAAGCAGAAAAATAAAATGCAAAAAGACAAATAAGTGAATTAAGAAATAAAATAAAATTTTGCAAAATTTGCAAGTTGTTTGGAGTCTGTGGCGATAACGTGATTCAGAGCCTTGAGCAGCTCCTCGCCCGAAGGACGTCTCTGAAGGGCATCGAAGAATGATATATGATATATAACAGTTGGCACTTTGTTACAAATTTACCAATTGAACCCCCAAAACGAGTATTTAACTTTCTTAAGCTTGAGAAAAAACATCACATCTTCAAGCCAAGTATAAATGGAACGAGACTGTACAGACTTCAACATAAGAGGAATTCGGCGACGAGCTGGAAAAGTAGTGAAGCAACAATGTCTGCTTGTTTAGAATTTAACGAGACAGAGCCTTGGGGACGGCTGAGACGGCTATTAAAGGGCATGGCTGCGGGTTGATCTCAAGAACATCAGAAAGGGTTTCAAAGATTGCATGCTTTGGATTGTATCCTACCTTTAAAGCACAAAAGATGCATGATTCTCCCAGACAGAAGTGTCCAGGTAGCTGCCTCAAGCTGCGTCTGAAGATGTCCAGCTGCCAAAGTACCTACACAAAGGAAAGAAGAGGAGGTTAGCTCGATTCTTAACTGCAAAACACTGACCTTGACTTAACAGCATTTCTCAGTTATGGCCTAAAACAATAAAGCATAAGAAGAAAGACATTTTTTCAAGCAATTATGTACAAACACTTAACAGGCTTAGATTCTCTGTTACGCATTGTATTTCAGCATCAGGAAAGAGGCTCCAAGGTCATGAGGACGAGGAGTGGGCAAGAGGAACAAGTCCCTCATAGAAACAAAGCCGAAGGTAATGATCATCTTCAACCAGCTCATCGGTTGTCTCACCCTCTGAGTCACAGTCACAGAGAGTGACCTCACTGTGGGGCTGACTGCAATCATGAACTAACTCACCAGGCCAGTATCCCAATAGTCAAAAGCAACCTTCAACTACATTAATAAACTGTTGGGAAGCTGTGACGAATTTAGGCAGTGACTAAGCTTTGAAATTTCTAAATAAATGGAACATGGTGTACAGCTCCTGGAGGGACACAGCAACAAGTGAATAAATAAAGCATGTGCCAAAATAATAGGAGTTAGTTATTCCAGTAAAGACCACCTTAAAATACAATTTTCTGCAATATAAATATGATGCAACAAATACTTATTTTTCTGCCAAACACAATTTTTAGTCAAACTTCTTTTTTCTAGCGAATATAAAGTCAGCTGGTCCAGACATGTTCATTGTCCCCACAGGATGAATCCTACTGGATTCGGTGATCTGGTGACTTTTTTTCTTCGATGCAAATGTTGATACTGGGTCAGCCCGGGTTTTGGGTTTGAGTAAAATATCTTAACAAACAGATGGTTTCCATGAAATGTGGGACTGACATTCATGGCCTCCTCTTGATGAATTTTAAAGGTTGTGGTGGTCTCCAAACCTTTCATCAAGCCACATCAAACTAATTCCAGTCATCATTTACTGTACTTCACTACTTTATACTGGCATACTGATGACAGCATTTAGACCAAAGCACCGCTCTTTTAGCTAGCACGCTGCTAGCATGGGAGCATACTCTCAGTCTAATTTCTTTTTGATAAGAAATAGAGTTTTTGTCTTAAGCTTTATCTTAGATAGGCTGTATGTACTGTATTTTGATGAGGACAAAAGTACAGGAACACAGAAAACAGTAATATAAGACACTCCAAAACAGCACTATACACAGCTGCAATACAACCCGATTTTTAATATGAGATAATTTTAGAAACAGAGTAAGTCAAATTAGAAACTGCAACTCATTGTGGTTCATATTAAATACACCTCCACATACTGACTAATGTAAGTAAACCCATAAAGACGTAATTCTAGTAGGTAAACAACAGAGGGCAGAGGTTTCCTTGATTCCTGCTCACATCCAACATACTTTTAATGCCTTCATTGCTGACTGTATTGACTGACGGCTCATAACGGACAGCTTAATCATTTCAAGAAATGCCACATTAAATCCAACCACAACCAACCAAAGCAACAGGACAGACCTACCTGCACAGCACTGTTGAGGAAGCAGCTGTTCTGGCCCGGCTCGTTCAGCAGTCCTTTGGTTGGGGCCAGAGACAGCATGCTCCCAGGCTGGTACGATTTCCCCAGATTGCCCCCTGGCTTCCTGAAGAACTTGACCCATGCCATTGGATAGTGGGGTCTGCCTTTAGACAGGTTGGATAGCCAGACGACGACAGGTGGGGAGGGTTGTTGGTGCTGGGATCAGATCCCTCTGCCCCTGAAGGAGTGACTCCCCAACAGTCTGGGGCTAAGTTATTCCACGAGCTGCAGCAGCTGCCCTGCTACACATGGGCTTCTAGTCCATTTCTGCACCTCATGTAGAAGGCCCTCTCACTTTTTCTGCTACTTGGTTTTTCCAGGAAAAAAAAAAAAAGTCAACACAGAAAAAACTACAATCCAAGTCTTTGTTTTGGGACGCCTTTGATGATCAGCCGTCGGATACTTCTGATAAGGTGCGTTTTGACTTCGGAGGAAAACGCTGCAGTCATCTTGTAGTCTTGATGGGTCTGCACAAAGCTTCACAGCAGCTTCAGAGGGGCTTGTGTACCCCTGTAAGCAAATTCTGCCACATGGTCCTACTGAAGATATTCAACTGCAGCCAACTGTCCCTCTGAGAGGCTCATCCACAGTAAAGTTTTATCCAGGCTGGACACGGCTGGGCTGTGTAAGAGAAAGACAGAATGAGATTAAATGAGATTTTAGACAACATTATGGAATTTATGATCAGTCACTACTTTTTCTAGTGTGTTAGCACAATTGTTTTATAGTAGGTTTAATCGCTCCTCTTGCTGGACAACATTTTTGTAGTCATTTTATATTAAGTGATTCTGTAACAGAGAAACAAACTGTCCATCTCAGACTACAGTCTTCACATCTGTGCTCATTCTAGATTAGATGTCAACTGGACATTTTAGATATGTAAACAAGGTTTATACATTAACTTTCACAAACACCCTTTGCACTGGAGGCGTGTCAAACTAAAGCTGGCCCGAGGTAAAGTTGCACAGTAACATTCAGGCGGATTCAATTTCACTTTGCTGAACAACAGACAAGAACAGCCAAGAGACATTTAGAAGGAACAAAGATAATTCCTGACTCCACACCACCATATTTTAAGTGCTTTGCAGCTATAGCTCCAGATGAGAGCCCAAACTGAAGTTGCTGGTCAGCAATTTGTGGCTTGAGATTTTAAAATTCCCAGATAAAAATACTGCTTCAAGTCTTTTGTCAGTTTTCCTGGCATTGTCATCCTTTCCAAACTCAAATACAAAAGAGTACTGACCTGACCTAGTTTTAACACAAGAAGAGGAGTGGAGGACATTATAACAAACCACTGAAGATGCAGTTCAATTTCTGAAACGTGCGGCCCATGCAGCTTTAACAACATGGCAAAAAAGACCAACAAAATCTGCGGTAAACATGCAGCGTGCACCGATGAAAGCAGCTCTGAACACAGACAACAGGTTTGATGGATGAATATGTTTGTGCTGAGTAAGGCAGTGGAAGCTGTCTCCAGGTTATTATAACAATGAATGCCCCAAGAGGTGCATATAGTCATGGCCTGAAAGTGTGAATGTTTATTATGATTTTTATAGGATATTCTTTTATGTCATTCTAAATGACAAAAAAAGCAAAGCAGATGTACTTCCAGCAAAAAAAAAACACACAAAGAAGCAACAATGAGCAAGAGTTCCTTGGTGATACACAGTGATTCATTCTCTTTTAGTCTTCAACACCTTAAAAAAAACAACCTCAAAGAAAAAAACCTCAAACATTTTGTTATTCAGGGTGAGAACAAAAAATACTGCCCTACTTTGCACAAACAATGAAACTTCCCTCTTGTGACAGTCTCCAGAAGCGCACAAAGTTTCAGCCAAAACCAGTTGGACGACATTTCCATCCTGGTATTTCAGGAATCCTCGGTGGATGACGATGTCGCAACGCTGAAACTTTACAGCAGGTTAATGGTGCAGCCTGAAGTTTAGTATTTATTTACATGGAGCATTTACAGTCATCTTCACATGATTTAACGAAACATGCTAACGTCTCTGCCTCTGTACTGTGCAACTGGACTCCATAGCAACAGCATTCCAAAGCAATCACTTAAGCTCACCGTTGCTTAAGAGCTGCTGTTTTCGGATTAGTTTCAGGGCTGGAGGGCCGAGTGGAAAACTGTGCACTGCGCCTATACAGCCCACCTTTACCAGTGACAACACATGGCCTGACAAGCTGGAACTATCTCTATGTCCCATCATGAGTCATCTCCACGCCATGTGAACATGTGATGAAATAGGAAAAACCATATCTCTTTAATCCATTATTCTTTAGTAATATGAACAACACTATCATCCTTTATTATTTATTATTATTATTATTATTATTAAGAATCACTCCACAGTTAAAGAATAGCATCTAATTCTATTTTTAAGGGAATACGATGCAGGATTTTTTCTAAAAACACAATGTATAGACTCATGCAAAAGTGTGTGTGTGGGTAGATTTTCTGCCCTCTGCCCACATTTTTGTATTTTCTTCTTATTTTGCTGTGGTCAGGATGTTTCTGGGCTGCAACCTTTGGGCAGTGGGTGTGTAGCCCCCAGCCAATAACTGCACACAGGTGAGGTTGGGCCTTTAATCAGCTAGCAACCAGGTACCAGACCATTAGCAGGCACACATCCAAGAGGAAGCTACAAAAATGGCAGACACAGCGCTGTAAACTGCTTGTTTACAAATAGCAACCAGCAATTCCGGCACAGTATACCTTTAAAGATCTTCCACATCAATTTGCCAGCAAGCAAAAACAATACATACACACGTCCACATTGTTCAACATCAATTTGATGGCACGGACAATGAAGCCAACGCATGTTCTGTACTGTGACATTGCTGACAACAGCGAGAGTCAATACGGCTCTGCCTTTCCGGTCCCAGAAAGTTGATTGCATTATGTTGGTCCACTTGAAAAACTGCCAGCCTCACTTATGTTAAATTTATCTTTGAGTCCGAGCAAAATTGGCACGTGCTGACTACAGTTCAATGACCTAATTTTGAAAGATTATGCTCTGTTGCTTAAGGGCAAAGAGCAACATTTCTCAATTCAAAGAAAAACAATATTATATATTTCCTTTAAACATTTTTGCCTTTCCTTAACAATAACCAACATTACCTTCAATGTCATTGCATTCTCCTTTGTGATAAGATGAAGCCATTGTTGAAGAGAACTCCCGCCCACATCCCAAAGAAATTAAAAAAAACATTCTAGGCTTATCGGATTAAGCATGACACCTTTCGTCTGACAACATCAAGTGATGGGGACCATGTGGTGTTTGCATGGTCGGACTGGCATACATTTTTAGATGTGGACTGGCTGAGTTACAATCCAGAGAGGTGAAAGTGGCACATATCGTACCCAACATGTGAGAAGGAGAGAGTGGTGACTTGGAAAGAGCCATGTTCACTGTCTGCACAGGTGGCCATGCTGATATCAACAGGCCAACGTCTCCAAAACTGAAAACAGATCCTTCATAATTGAGTGCAAGTGCATGCAGCCATGTGAAATATCCACCTCCTTGTTCTCAACCGAGGTGGAGACAATGACTCAACTGGCTGGTCACAACATTGTCAAGGAGCCAGGTTTACGTCACTACTTAATGTAAGCCAACACGGCTGTTGACACCCTTCCGTTTCAAGTCTTGACAGGTTCAGTTTTCTTCAGGCTGATCCAAGTTTGTCCTTATTAAAGCTGAACCCCTAAACAACATGAGCTCATCTTGATAAGATAGTTCTTTGTTTAACACGGGTCTCTGTGGGCCAGTCTCGCAAAGCAAGCAACTTTCTCATGTTCTCTTTGGGTTGTCTGGCTTTAATAAACCTAACATCGGCGATCCAGGATAACACATGGCTCAGATGACAATGGGTTTTTCGATTCTGTTATGACCTCAAGCACATGGAAGAAGCGGGGTTCGGTCGCACGCAACACTGACAGATCAAGAGCCTTGTATTTGACATGAGATAAGATGAAATCATTGATCCCCGTGGGGGAAATTAAGTCATGTCTGCAGCGACAAGGAATATCCAATGAGGTAAAAGAGACTCTTTGCACTCAGTGTTGTAATCATGTCATGAAAATGCTATAATGTCTGAAAATTTAATAAAATTTGGACTCTTGTGGCAGCAGTATTCTTAGTATTACCATGTGCAATTTTTGTAAAAATCTGTGAATTTCTGGCAGTATATTTTTATGGCTATTTTTGCACAGTTATTGCAGCAATGCATACTCTAAATATATATTTTCAACTTTTTTTTTTCTTTCATATAGTCACTTGTATAATATGTACACATATATAGTGAACTTTTATTTTGTATTTTGAATTTCTCTGTTGTTATTTTT
Organism: Chelmon rostratus; assembly: GCF_017976325.1. Lineage (NCBI taxonomy): Eukaryota > Metazoa > Chordata > Actinopteri > Chaetodontiformes > Chaetodontidae > Chelmon > Chelmon rostratus. Next base: position 8,650,002 of record NC_055680.1, on the reverse strand, counting down.
CTTTCCAACTGCTATCACATGCAGCTGTAATACCCAAATTTCCCCAGCTGGGGATTAATAAAGTTTTATCTTATCTTATCTTTTTTTACATTATTACATTATCCGTCCAAATTATTGCATCATCAGTTTTGAGAAGGAAAAAAACACCTGAAAGGTATTATATTATTGGTAAAATATTATTACAATACCAGTCAGTGTATTTCATTACATTATTGTTCAGATTATTAGATTATTGGCTTGTATGACATTGTTTAATCAGGTTTTGTGCAAATCTTGTATTTACTACATTTTCAGGGACAATGTTCCAAACAGGTGTTTCTGGAGGATTCCACAGCTTTCCCAGGCTTTTATTGCTCCTGTCCCAACTTGTTCGAAACGTGCGTCAAATTCAGAGTAAGCTGATATTTACAAAAATCAATGATGCTGATGAGGTAAAACATGAAATATATTGTCTTTGTGCTGTTTTCAATTCACTATGTGTCCATGTTGTTTTATAGATGTTATGTTTTACACCGTGTCTCTTTCTTTTTGGGAATCGGGGTTGTCAGGGGGGTCCCCGAATTAGTAGTTGCCATTTTACATGTCAGCTGAAAATGAGTGAAAAAGTAACAAAGCTACAACAATTAACTGTTAGCTACAACATTATTTCTGCTGTTGGTGTAGAGAAGAAAACAAGACTCAATAAAGGTGTTTGTGAACAAAGGTTTGCGTGAATAAGCTAATGGAGCTAATTTTCAGTGTGTAGATATTCCTCCTTTTATTAAATTAAACAGATAATCACAGCACAGTGGGAATACTGTGTATTAACATAATCTAATTTATTCTATGGAACAATTACTGTGTCTAATCACAGAGACATCCTGCAGTCTGTCCACCGGGCCTGCAGTGATGGGGTATTACAGAGCAACAGGCTGCACTGTACAACATGAAAACATGAAAAGAGAGCATATTTTATTTATTACTGATACTGCTGAAAACTGTCTAACTGAAACTCATAAGGAGCCCTATATTTAGAGCAGAGGGGAAAGCTGGTTGCACTGCAACCATCTGTTATATTTCCAATATAGATCAAATTGTCATGGAAAGTGGAGTCTTTGTTCCACTTCAGTGTGATCCAACGAGAATGATGACTGACACAGCTGAGTGGTAAGAAGGTGGTTCTTTTGATATATTTTCTTTTTAATAAATTTTAATTCTAAATAAAAAAATGTTCCTTGCAAGTGTGGTCTGTGGCATTATTTACTGAAACAGTGGAACCTAAATGCTGGAGATAATTTCCATGTTAGCTGGCTAAAATACATTAACTCTGCTTCATGAGACAGACTATATCTTTAGCACTGTACAACAAAGCAACAACACAAGACACATGGAGTAGAATAAAAATCTCAGTGTTACGAAGATAAGTTAATAATAACTTAATTACCAACTTAATGAATAAAGGAAGGTATAATGAAACTCAATAACAATTTAATAACCCTTAATGATGCTGCAAGCTATTTATGTCATTCCCATATGTGTTTCTGTGCCATCACTAAATAATGTCTAACAATTAAAAAAAGGTTCCAGAAGAGCAGCAACATTGATGCCAAACTGCAACTGTCACTATTTACAGACAAAAAACAAAACCAACATCTCTCTCCCTGCATTACTAAAGTCTTGCCAAAAAAATGTAGTGTAGATGTAAGCAAAAGCAAAACAAAAGAAGCGATTTCACTTTTTCTCTCAGGGGCACAAGTACAGGAAGTCCAGTCTTCCTTTATAAACAAAGGCTCACTCAGACTTGTCAAGCAAACTCCAGGATTGACTTTTTTTTTTTTTTTTTTACCCCTCCTTGTCATCTGGAAAATGCTAAGGCTAGCATCTTGGAGCAATCAGGCAAAGAGTGTGTTGTGCATCAGCACCTTGACGAGCTGAAGGGAGTCAGGGAGATGTGGGCATGTTTGGTGTGAAGGCACGGGGAGTCGGATGCTAGAATTTATCTATTAGCGATCTGCTGATGGATAGCCTCATTGAGAATGATTCAATTAATCTCCTTTATATGGTAATGAAAACAGCCACTGATGAATCAATTTGTGGGAAATTGAGTCACTCTAATTCAATGTCTATAAAATGTGAACATAGAAACACACCGTGGGAACGGCACGAGGAGAGAAGAAGCATTCTGTGTATGTGTACACAAAGACGCCTTTGAGGGGACAATTTACCACACTAATTAACAATTAATTCTCTCGACATCACAGTTCTTTCAAACACCCCAATCACAAACAATTGCTCATAGATAGCTTTTAAATGAATTTTCATCCATTTTTTCTTGTAAAACATAACAACATCACATGTCCCACAGCACAGTACAACTTCTGGCTCTCTACAACTTCTCAAATTCCAGGAGTTAAATCGAGGTACAGTCTCTTTTTCTCCCTGCAGATCAATACATCTTTTCGTCAAGCTGGCGCATTATCCATCTGCATGACAGCTGAGAGTGTTGCTGTTACTCCTAAACTCCTCAGCTCCCTGTTGATGAATGATTTTCCTCACTGAGGGTTGCGTTCAACAGCATCTCCAACTCCCGTGGGTAGGAAAGTGTTGTGCATCATTTCTTTCACTATTTTTAGCCTTTTTTTTTTTTTTTACTTAAATGAAGCAACAGATTTGTAAATCATAAACTTCTGAGTTTTGTTGAGTCATACTTTGTGTCTTGTAACAGCTGTAAAATGGAACAAATAAAATCTACTCTCACACCTTCACATAAGCAGCCCACACAGACAGTTTTTTTTAATGTAAACCACACGTGAACTTGAACTGCTGGCTGACAACATAATTAGACAGGATATAAAATTAGACTGTTGCTACAGTACAGAAGAAACTCTGTTTTAAGATACAAGATTTTCTGAGCAACTATTCCCATAACAGATAATGTGTGATCCATCAGCTACACCTGAAAATCACCTGGCTGATGTTGAGCCACAGTTTGGGAAAAAAGGAAAAAGTATCCTAATGAATGGAATTAAAATATGCTGAGCAAGGTAACATATATTGTGTTTGTGGGTATTAACTGCATGTTCGAAGGCTGCATTACCCCAACTGCCATACGCACCTGACTGAAATTTACTTCAGTGTTTGTGTCTCCGCCCAGTGAATTTAAAAGCATTTACTGGGACACATAAATGGACGATTGCTGAGATGTTTTTCGAGGTAGCCTTGGGTTTAAAAAAAAAACCCTCTATTTTGGATGCAGTCATGCAAATTTCTGAGAAGTCTGACTCAGATGGTAAATGTAGGAATGAAGTCACATTTTTTATAGAGAAGTTAGCTCTCCCACTCAGACTTCCACTTCATCTGCGTTTTTTTTTTTTATTACAAAGTGGGAAACGTAAGTATCGGACATTAGGACATAAACATTTTTCTCTACATTTCCTCCCCACTGTCAACACCATGTTCTAATTTTCTATGATTTAACACTTTGGCTTGCCACAGTTCTTCTGTCAGCCTGTTTATTTTAATTGGGAGTTGGGGCTGGGCAAACACACAAAAGTCTGAAAATGTACAAAAGCCTGAGCACAAGCAGCCACTGCGTGTACGAGAAGAAGCAATAAAACAAGGCCCGGCATGCTAAAAACCTAGTATAACTGTGAAACTTGACTGTAAAACTCCCTACGGACTGCAGACGTGGTTTAAGGCTTGAGGCAACAATGCAGCGGCGGTTTCCTGTGTGGCCTTCCTGCTCAAAGGCTCGCCGCTTTCCAGCACACGGTCACCGCGCTCAACCCTGTGAAACTGAACAGGTCACCCACACCACGCTGAGTCACCCATTATTCCTCACTGCGTCCAAGAGAGGAAAAAGGAGAACAAAAGCACATGTTCCAGGATCCCATGCTGAATAGAATCTGACTGAAATATAACATCCTCTCCTGTTCTCTAATGATTGCTTCCTTAATGTCGCAACATCTGACAGCAGCTTGCCAGCAAATATCAAGTGTGGTGACCTACAACTCTGTCCCTCCCCCCATTTTCACACTAAATGCAAAGTGGCAAACCCCTGGGTCAGGATTTTCAGCAACTGCCGCAACTTCCATCAAAAGCAGATGAACACATTAGGAAAACTCCTCATAAAAGTACACTTAGTACAAGCTCTCATGCCCGACATGCAAACAAAGAGGTGACAGCAGGGTTACTCTCGAAACTGGTTCTTCAGCATGCCTCCACATTTACTTCACCATGTTTGTCCTGAAGGAAAAGTTCCACAACCATCAACACAAAAGATGAGTGTGCATGGCGTTTCTTAGGGGCAGATGATCTCACTGCTTCATCATCACTGTGCTGATAAGCCTGAGGTCTGCCGCTCAGGGGGTCTTATCACAGGAATGAATTAAAGTGCACAGGGTGCACTGATAGGGCACTGCAAATGAGCTCCTATAAGCTCAATATACAAAAAGAGAGTCCAAAAAAAGAAAACTAGACTAAATGAAAGCTCTCAGTACACTCCAAAACACAACAGGAGACTTGGCAGCTAGCTTAAACTGTGCTTGTTTATCCTGAGGTGACACAACACTATAAAAGATAGAGGAAAGCTGATATTTAGACGGTGGAAAATTACACGAAAAGCATAATTATGAGCCAGTAAACTCATATTTCAACTGAATAAGAAAATAGGGTTGCAACAGAAACTGAACAAGAGAGGAGTAATTTTAGCTAGCTACGTTTTTTAAATATTTCATGAAAAACCGACACATATGAGCTCGCTGTCAAAAACAATGCGACGGCGGACGACTTCCGAAAAACGCCTTAAATAAGTTCACGTTAGATTAAATAAGATCAAAATACAAAACACGGCTTCAGGGGTTTTAAACAGATCCAAACCATATTCTGTGTCTTGACAAGTGCGCTAACGAAGGCTACGAGACCGAGTACAGGCGGCTAAAGCTAGGCCTACCTGGTGTCCGACTTACCTGAGCTCCAGGCGGGGCTCCATTTCCGCCCCACGTACTGCCGCAAAACACACACACCAGGAAAGTTTGAGGAACTGCTTGTGTGAAACTCACATGAAGAGCCACTCACCTACGAGAGAGAAATGACCCCAAAAGTGCGGTAATATCCTCCGGTGAGAGCGAGAGTTGAAGTATTTTGGCTGAGTTTCGGGGGGGAGGAAACTGTGAAGCCGGAGGAGTCGCTGGTGAAAATCTCCTTCGCTAGAAACTAAACCACCGAGCTAAAAAAAAAAACAAAGTCTTGTCTTTCCGGCGCTGCAACTTCACTCTCTCCGGCTGTTGTCGGCTTTCTTTTCTCTCGGAAACCTCACTTCGGACGCAGCAGCCGTCTCTGTCCACTTGCGGTATATTCCGGTCTTTGGAGGCGTGCGGTTCTGCTGCAGTTCGCTGACGCGCGGCGGTAGTGAGCAATGGTCGCTCGGTCGACTTCGGCACCTGAAATACTGGATTAGAGATGTTTTCAGAGCGGAGATGTCAAACCCCGCCTCTTCAACAGTGTATTTACTGCAGTCTGCCATGCTACTGTACACCGCTGCCACAGCGACAGCGCGCACACACTCACACATACACACACTCCAACACTTGCAGAGCGCCAAGTCTGCTGGCAGGCTCGTTAATGTCGCTCCACGCTGCAGCGGTTTGCAGTTTGCAGCCCACTATAATGCCTACTGTTTGTTTACAACAATCCTGCTACAAAACTGCACCACATACATACTTTGAAATTGTTTAAAAGAAGCTCGCCTCTCACAAAAAAAATGGAAAATCACTTAAATTATATTTGGATATTGGTGATAGATATTTTTCGATTTTTTTGCCTGCACCCAGGGATGTAAAACAAGCAGTAAAAGCCAGCGACAAACAATAGAATATCTGCATGCATACATTTGCAAATAAAGTATGCATTGCAGCAGTGTGGTGGCCAATGAGTAAACATGCGTTTAGGGGTGTTAAACATTTACCTGCATGGTTATACCCCAACAATGTGCTGACAGCTATAACGCTGACGCTGATGAAGAGAGTGGAGGAAAGTGATGTAAGGCTCTTGTTGCCCAAACACCATCTGCCTGATCCTGTTATGTAAAGAAAGAGAGATGTACAATTAAAGCGAGAGACTACTGAGTGTAATAGCCCGATCGTGTTTCAAGGCTTGAGGCCCCCAGTGAGCTGGCCACATTTTTATCTGAAAAAACATTAATTTTAATTACATTAATTAAAATAAGTAGTTTGGATCACCTCCACAAGAGGGCATATTATAGTGGATATATGATTATGAGGCCATCAACTATATTTTTGATGTTCCATTCATTTATTTCCAAAAATATCTATACTGCAGGTAGTCACATTTCGCTTATGCCATGACTCTCAGCTATCTTGATTATCAATGAAAAATATAGCCAAACAGCAATTTTGATACAGCCAACATGACTGATTGCATGTTGGCTGTATCAAAATTGCCCCCAAGCGTCATTTTTGCTAATTCCACACTGTTCAAACATTTGACCAATTCATTTGCAACGTCTACCTAATTTAGACTGTTGGAGGAAATTTGTGTCACCTTCTGCAAAACCTTTGAAATAAGTGTAGATGCTGAATTAGATAGAATAATAATCAGCTCTTAAATCAAGCCTGCCAGTTATTCTAACCGGACCGTGTGTCCGACAAGCTTTGTGATAAAGGAAAAACCGCCTGCTTTCCAGCAAAAATCAGTCATGAAGGCTGAGGAAACTGTGTGCAGTGATCGAGTGCGCGGTGAGGGGTCACAATATATCAGTGTGGTCCAGCCTTTCCCCAGGAAGTACTTGAAAGGGTCCATTGAGGAGACAATTTCCCTCTCTGCACATTTCCTCAAGGGACATAATATGCTTCCTTTTGAAATATAAAAAAGTGAAAGAGAGCGGTAATAATCAGTTTGAGTGATGTGAGCCTTGGTGTAAAAGTGTCTAATTTACATTGTAACCTCACACTGACTCACTCCTCTTAAATAACCTAGCAAACTTTAAGGCATTCTGAAGGGTTGGTGTTAAGATTTTTTGGGTTTTTTTTGGTAACTTTTTAGATTTAATTAACAAAAAAGACAGTATTTTGTTATCAGTGTGGTACTCTGAGATCACATCGAGATGATCCACTTTATGATGTTGGACATTCCCACCCTGGCTGTAGGCCTCCTCGCTTTGAAGTGCTGCCACTGAATATACTCCCCATAAATTATGGATCAGACAGCTCAAGCAGATCAGGTCTTTAACAAGTTCCACAAATGTAAACTTTTCTTTTCTGACCTTGGTAGACAGCTTGCAATCCAGCCGCTGAATCAGACAATTTGTGCCCTGTCAGCATTGCTGCCTTACTGTGAGCCAAAAGTCTAAAAATGTCTGTATCATTCCACTGACACATCATCGCCTGGCTGCCATGCACTTTGAATGACTTCTGCAGTCATCTTCTCATTGGCTTTCTGACATGATTTATTCATTTTTGCCCCTTTATGTGTCCACTTCTTTGCTTGTTTTGTTAACTCTGAAAGTATTTCAACCAGATTATCTTGCTGGATGTGACTTTAAGATTAATTAGCGAGACTCTGCCAGCTCTGCAAGGAGACACAGTAAATGTCCCGCTGAGCACCGGTGCCGTTGCCCTGACTTCTCACCTTGAGAAAGCCCCAGTGAACAGCAAGAGATCTGCTGAACACAGTGGATAAACTCAGCTCAAATGACAAACCTGCGCCCTACGTTTGCCTGTGGTGCCCTTTTTTCTGTTTCAACAACAACAACACCAGAACATATCAACTCTGAGCAGCACTTTGAGTGTGCTCTTAATGTATTTTCACTACACACGCTACCAGTGCCTTTTTTCTCTTATAGATAGATTCATTGATGATGTTGATTGGGTCACTGGGCAGCTGTACTCACTGTAACCCAAAGGTTCTGTGCCATTTGAAGGGATATTTTTAGCACTGTTGTCTGGTTTTTCAATCCATACTTACTGTACTCTGTAACCCTGAGACACAATGGCAAAACAGGGAAACAATTTAGAAACTGACTTTGTGATAAGTCTGTCCTTTCAGTGTGCTCTGCAAAATAAACTACACAAGGCTAAAATGTATTAGAAATAAATCAGATAGATCACAAAGCTGGAATCAACTCCTTAAATATTTTCTTACTAACTTAATCTGCTCCTTTCTGAGCCTGGGAAATAATAAATGCCCTAGTTTGTGTACGCGCACGCAAACCCAGATGTGTGTGATACCATGGGAAATGCAAATAATTCAAACGGAACAGCTTGCACAAACGAAAAGTAATGTGAGGACGCAAGTTGTCCTGCACATGCACACAAACAAATATTTGTAACAATACATTTGTGTGTGAGATTGTCAGTCATGGTTCCTCAACTGAAATGAAAACGCCCCTTTTGTCTATTTCTGCAAAAACTGCACAAAGTGGAATAACTGAACAAAGCAGAGCTTGCAATGTTTCCCGTGAACACCATTTGTTGTGTTGCTATTGAATTACAACTAATGAGATAGTGCACAGTAGTGAATGCCCTGTTGTTACATAAGAGATTAGGCATGCTCCAACGCCACGATGGGGGCCATAGGAGGCGACGCCTCTGAAGCAACTCGCGCTATATTTAACCGGGGATTAAAATAAGGTAATGATGAGTTTTGTGGAACGAAACCGCTCCTCAGGTTTCGAAAGAGCGATTAAGTCAACGGGTGTTGGTGAGGACTTTTTGTTCAAGCACATCTGTCATCTGGACATTCATTTCAGTCCAGTCAGATTTCAAAATAAGGGCCTGCAGAAAACATAGCTCAAAGAATCACTGATAAGATGCAACAAAGTAGCTTTTGCATCTTGTCTACATTGTATGTCTCTCACCAGAATGGTATTTGTGTGCTATCATGATGACTTTGCATTACCACAGACACAGCATGGGTGTATTTCATAACACTCTCCTGGAGCAGGTGAGAGATTATGTCCATCCAAGAGGAAAAGATTCAATTTGTGTGCATTTATTTTCCTTTTTGTTCATTTGTAGTAATTCACCTTTTCTTTCTAACCCTGCCGTAGGACTGTGCTCATTGTTTTACTGCAGAAAAGTGGATGACATAAGCATCATTTTTTGGCAACTGCCCGTGTTACATTAATTCTGGAGTGCAGCCAAAGCGGTGACTGTGATATATTTCACTGCTGTGTTTGAGTATCCGTGGTAGCTGCAGCGCACAGGAAAAGCATGCTACCACCTCAGTGCTGTCTGTTAGGGAAAGTAATACCTTTCACTGACTGGAGATAAGACACATTAATTATTCTTTCCCCAGAAACATCATCAAAAATGGACTACTTCCTCCTTATCTCCACATTAAGGACATTTAAAGCTATTTTCTGCACTTTCAAATATTAGATGAGTTTTACCTGTCACCTAAAGGTCTCAGTGTGACAGTTTGTTTGCTCACTGGTTGAGTTGGCAGTTGTAAGTTAATAATTCTTCACTGACTATTAACCAAAGAGAAGAGGTTAACATATATTGACCAGCCAGGAATATAGATGAGCCCCCTGAGGTAAAAGTCAGAGGCTGGATTACTGTGAGAGAGCACAGCTATAATTGGTCTCCAGGGCTTTTGCAAGTAAACAGGAACGCAATTTTGAGTGTTCATTTGTCCAAACAGGCTAATTACTGGCCTAACTGTGTGCACCCTTCCATACTCGGGTCACTACAGTGGTGGCTTTTCGTGTACTACACCACCCTGCACTGGATGTAAATGAGTGCACGTTGCTCAACAATCATTTTCTGTCTTTATTTGTGCAAAAAAAAAGAGAGATTAATTCATGTACTCACCTTGTGATCTCATCCATCTCCCTCACAAACTTACACACAAACGTACTCATCATTGCTTATGGATGAGTGCGTGCGTACGAAGGCATCCACCTTCGCACACCCTGCTGACACTTGATGGATTGAGCATTTTTTCAGAGCGAAGCATAGTTCAACCCACTGCGTCATTTCACCTCATTTCGGGAGAGGAATGTGTGCCCCCGTCCCCCTTCACCTCACCTCGTCGACAACCCGACACCACCCTACTGACCCCTGAGATGCTTTATTTTCACTCATATTTTTAGATATCCCATTGCACTTTTCCTGTGAGAATGCCCACCTGCTGCCCACATCCATCAGGCCAGGCAAGTCCGTCATGTCATTGGATGAGGGAGAACTAAAATGCTGACAGCCATTTATGGATTTTTATGTTGGGTTGGGTCACTTCAACGCAACATCACAAGCAAATACCAGCTTACCAACATTCATGGTAGGAAATCATCTCCCAACTAAAAAAGTATGGATTCCTCAGAGGTCTGTCTGCTAAAACCTTTGAGAGAACTATATGTCTCCGTCTGAGTTCAGCTCATTCAATATATTTGTTTTCTCACCTCGTGCATACTTCAAGCAATCCTTCTGGATTATTGGCTGGTCAGGTGGCTCAACCTTTTAGCAGTTGTCTGTGTCAGCAGCATACTGCACACTCAGTGTTGCAGTGCTGTGTGTGCAGATGGAAACCCGAGGGACTCCAGCTTTAAAACATGACAGTGAATGCAACAGCAGCAGAGTCCATTGTTAACTGCTGATAAAGACGCTGAAAGCCAGCTGCTCAGTTTCAGACTGAGCTGGGTCACAGGGTGCAACAGACGAGATGAATGATGAAATCGAATCGAACTTGACTCTCACCTCTTGCACCTGTTGAACACAAGAAAAAACCCCAGCATGCTCCCATCTTGTCAGGCTTCTTCTTACACAACAAGTGGTCCCTCCAATCTGAGATCCATATCAGGTGTTTGTGTGCTGTTTCTCCCTCATTGCATTGTACTTGAGCTCACTGAGGCTCCACCTCAGTTTCGTCGACGCTCTTATCCACACGGATTGAGAGGGACTAAGCATGACAGGTTTCCTGTTCAGGGACACTGCAAGAGTCGCAAACCTCTCTCATCCAGAGCAAACAGCAGACCTCACAGCCTATAATCCAGTGTCCTGTGCCTACTGTGCCAACGCATGCCAAGCCAAACACGCCTGAGGGGAAACTGGTTGCATTTAGAGACTAATAATCGAATCGTCTGGCTCCCCGACCCTCAGCCTACGCTATTGTCTCTGCCAATAATATTTCCGTTGCTGCATTTTGATAATGGCTACAATCAAAGTTCAAAGAGAGTTCATGCCTGCCCTTGATAAACACTGCTCAATATTGACTGTGGTACTTGGCAGAGCTACTGGCACTGTCGGATGCTGGCCGCTGTACACACCATTCTCCCGAGGAGTCTGGCAGGAGGGATTCAATAGGACTCCAAAAGGGAGTGGCACCGGGAGCCGCACATTCCAAAGGGTCTCCGACAGAGGCGAGGAATGCTGATGGTGGACTCAGTCACATGGCTGAAGGAAAGGCATTTCCTAATTCATTTTTGGAGACAGAGAAGACTTCAGTATTTTTTTTACAAAATCAAACAAATCTCTTCCTCAGGCAAAGCGGTTTTCCAGAGTGGTCAAAGCCAGAGAAGCATTCCCCACGCTCAAACACAGTTCTCGTGAGAACTGCAGTGCAAGTGTTTAGAGCAAACGTTTGGACTTTCATTTCAAATCTGTAGTTATTTGCAGGATTATGTTGCATCTTCTGTACTGTTTATTTTAATTCCACCACTGTGGCTCAAAGTGTGAATAAAACCTTGAAAGACTCACCTGCTGGTGTAAAAGCTTTAATGAAGGCGATATCAAACATGTCCCTGGCAAACAGAAAAACAAAAGACCCTGGTTTATAGGACTAGTTCTGTACAGGAGCACACTGTGTTGATCACATGGTTTGCAAACCAGGCCCATAACTGACTTATCTGATGTCATACTGGATATCTCAGTCATACATCACCCAACCGTGTTATCTAACACACTGTTACAGTGATTGACAACTACACCTAGAGTGGGATCTGACCCCTCCTCACTGAAAGCTCCACTCTGTCCATTAGTGCGTGTCTTGGTATGTGCCCTTCCTCATTTGACCTTTAAAATCAGGGTTCTCGTGACTGCACATCAGTGGTGGAATGTATATATAGTGTCCATTAACTGTACTTGAGAACAACTTTGAGGCAACATTGTACAACAGCTTCACAAATATGAGGATTTCCCGCTTCTCCTTTTTTTGTCATTTTGAATAATTTTTTAGTTTTGGACTGTTGTTTGGACAAAACAAGCGTTGTTAAGGGGTCCCTTGTGACGGCATTTCTCACTATTTTCAATAATTTTACAAACCCAAACAATCAATCGATTGATGCAGAAAATAATCAGAAGATTAATCCATGATAATGACTAGTGGCAGTCTAAAATCAACCAAATACAATAATGTCCTGCTTTTAAGTTATTGCATGAGTAATAATGATCGACAGTCAGAGGGGACATTTTCTGCATTGAGAACTTTTAAGTGCAGTTTCCTCAGTACTTACATTTTATGCCAAACCTGCAGTTACTAGTAGCAACCTAATACTCAAAAAGGTCAAAGCACTTTTAATCTCTGGTCACAGGTGAAATGAGTGGATAAGCGCTTTTGTGGCTTTAACCTTGCAGCAGGTGGACTGAAATGGTCACTGATTACACATAGAGAGGATGATAATGTAAATGGGAAAGTAAAAGAGCTGGAAAAGGGGCTGGGAAATATCTGACCTCCTCCAGTGCCTCAGGTTATCTTCAGCTATTCAAAATATCTCTGTCAGCCAAGAAGCAGCAGTAAGTTTGCAAAAGTAGGTTAATAGACACGTGCGTACAAACATCTCAAACGCGGCCCTTTGACATTACTCATTATCATCAATTAGCACTGCAGCAACAAGCTAGCATGTCAGCTTGATGATACTAGCTGTAGCATGCTGGTGTAATACCAGTTGTTTACTAAATTCTAATCTATTTCCAATGAAGCATAAATGACATAAATAAGTTATAAATTCAAAATATTGCAAATACAAGTACTCAAACACTTCACTGAAGTAAAAGAATGAACTTCTCTCTTCTTTTAGCTGAACTGAAAACACCATTAAACTACTGTGCCTTGTCTGCGCATCTCTTGCAAAACCTGCTGGCAACTTCCAGCCAGTCAAGTCTGTTTGCTTGGGCCTGTTATCACTGAGATAAATTCCTCAGTGCTGTAGTAATAAACATACAGACAGATAAGGAGCGGGCACAGCTCATCAAGCAGCCCTCCCATCAATCCCACTCCTTTGACTGGGCATAGCCAAAAGATGAGAGACACATCAGTCAAGCAGCTCACGTCAGTGAAGCAGATTTGATTTGTCAGGCGGTGTAACCTTGAGGCGTGTTACAGTGGCTCACATGTATCTTTGGCCTCTCACACGATGCGATAAGTGATGGGTTTGCATACGACTATAACACGCAGGCGAAGCATCATTCAAGTGCGCCCTCGGTGTGGCTCAGGCCAACTCACTGTGAAATGATTACCTGAGGGCATGTTGTGGAATACGTTACGGATTGCGTCTTTGTCCAACAACGGAGCATCGACTTTTTTTTTTTTTAGTGGCAGAAAATGAAATTCAAGCAAACAAAATAAAAAAAGCTGACAAAAATAACTTGAATTCTACGCCATTTTATTGAGCAAAAACTTGCATCTGCAAGATAAAATACTCTCATGCACATTGATATACAACAAATTCCATTTATTCCTGCAGTGTCTGTGCCTACTGTACAGGATGATTCATTTATTTTTGAGTTTAGTGCAATAGTCAACATCCCTGGAAAACCAAGAGTGCTACATTCATGGCAACTTGAACCAGCAGCGCCCAACAGGACACTTTCTCCCGCCCTGATTCTGCTTTGACCAAAACATTATGCTGCTCGCCACGGCTACGGAGCAGCAACTAAGTAGACAGCATCTCTGTGTGACCTCATTATGGGTTCAAAGGTCGTCTGACTCAGGGATGAGCGCAGGCTCAAGGGAAATGTTAGGGAGCAAGAGTGGACTGCCCGCTGACACCCACCCCAGAGCAGATCTGTTGAAGGAGGGTCGATTTTCGACTGCGTCCCCCTGGAGCGCGGGGAGGTCCGGGAGCGGTTCCACCTGGAGGGTCTTGATGGGAACAGGTTTGGGTGCCTTGCTGAAGCCACCGAACGGGGTAGCCACCCTGCAGGTGACGGAGTGACAGTGATTTAACAGCAGTCATCATGTGCTTGTGAGAGGGACGGCAGTGACATTTGAAGTGATGCAGCTAATTAAAGCTCAGCAAAGACTTTGACCAGGGGACATATTCTAAGAGATAGCTGTTTTGAGTACATTGTACACTGTAAGTTAGATGAAGGACAGTGAATGTTTTGCTCACTCAGCATTTGTATGCATATAATAAATTAAAGCAGGACTATGTCAAATTTGAACATCAAAAACAATCAACATTAATGAGACAGTTTTCTGACTTCATGAATTACTGTATATATGGTCTAACCTTGACATAAATAACAAATAAATAAAATTGCCACTTGAGTTCACAGTGGTAGCTGTTAACAGAAATGTATACAGGCTCACAAAAACAAAGATTCGTAGTTGTGCTTCTATAAATTTTGCAGCCATTTTTATGTTGTTCATGACTTGCTGGTCCACCTGTAAGACTGTTACCTGTTGAAACTTTTGTATCCTGGCAGGTCTGGTCGGGGCTCCGGTTCGGGCATGCAGGTGATCAGAGTGTCAGCCAAGGTCGGGTCATTGGTGATGGCCTGCTCCCACGGTGAGTGGTAGGACTTTGGCACAGCTGTAGTGTTGAACTTCTCTGGGGGGATGTCTTTCAACGGACCTCCGTATCCTGGGTGGGTTTACAAAGGAGATAGTGATTGAAAATAGGGCTTTCATCTGTCAAATAAACAGGCAATGGTTTTTGGGGTTTTTCAGTTCTTTTAGTGTGCAAAATCTTTTTATCTATGTTTTTCAGTTTTCCTGTATTTTTCTTGTATCAGAGTTGGGCAATTCCCCACACTTGGTTGGTAATGAAGTGAAACTGAACCAAATTCAAAACTATTTCTTAAACAGTAACAAGCAAACATGCTGCCCAAAGAAAGCTGATCCTCCCCTTGATTTCCTTTCGTGTAAAACGATCACAGAGCAGTCAGCTGGTTATGAGTAAGCTTGAGTAGGAGTGCATGCACTTTGCAGATGTCTCGTCATATGATTTCTGGGTCGTGAAGTTAACAAAATTACACTCTTGTTGCCATTTGGAGATTTAAAACACCGCAATGCAACACATGCAATTTAAGCAGTCGTTTTTGTAACATTGATTTCAAGGGCCGAGGTGTGTGATGTCTGTGTGTGTTTGTTACGGCCCATGTTGTGGAGACAAAAATCTGTTTACACAGTCACATTGTGGGGTCCCGCCTTCTTTAAATATAAGGAAGGGTTTTTAGGGTGAAGACTTAGGTTAATGTTAGGGTTAGGGTGAGTCTCCAGGAAATGAATGTAAGTCAATGAAATGTCCTCTGAAGCGATGGAAACGTGACTGTTTGTGTGTGGCCATGTATTACTCATGTTGTGGGGACATAAATCTGTTTACACAGTCATTGTGGGGACAAAACACCCCATAATGTAAATCATCTCAGAAAGAGAGAGATGAGTCAAACCCTTACACTAACCCAAAAACAATAACAGAATCAGTCAGAATGGCATATTTAAACCAAACTGTTAAAATATTAGTAACATTAAATATATCAATACATATTTCTATTGACATGTAACTCTTATCTGATATCAGATCTAACTCAGTCTGAGGGTGCAACATTGCAATACCTTCCACCGTTGTTTTTTTTAGCTCTTGTTAAAGTTCACAGCAAAACAAATCAAGAGGCAGCTTCCCTATGTTTCTGTGTGTGTGTGTGTTCTGTATGTGCATGCCTGCATGTATGTCTCCCCGCGTAGTCTATGTGTGTTGATGGGAGAGGCCTATCCAAAGCACTATCCTTCAAACCCAGTGCTTCACTCAGGGGGGCTTGCAAGCTCAGGCATTGCATAACACGTGGCGTCATGACACGTCCTAACCTCTCACAATGAACAATCCCCCTTCCTGAGTTTATGTTTTGCCCTGAGGAGGAAGCAGGAGAGACCAAACAGACCTGTGGGGAAGTTTACAGATTTTGGGGGGAATCTATTACAAAACATTGTATAAAAGATTTTCTAAGGGCATGGGCGATTGTTCTCTTGTTGGCTGACTGGATATTTTTGTGGGAGAGGACTGTCACACACCCAGCAACCCGACATAGAGATGAAAGCGGGAGCCCAAAAAGCCCTGATAGGACAGAGAGAAAGAGAGGCAGGCTTGCTTATAGCTCATAACAGGTTTTTCACATATACATATAACTAAAGACACATTTCATATTTTTCTGTGCTTTGTTTTGAAAAATGCACAAAAAATTGAAATGCAAACCTACAACAGTACATTTTTAGAAAGATTTAACGCTATTACATCCTATGGTAAAATGTTCATTGACTGCTATAACTTTCCACTCTGTCAGCATATTGTCTGCCAATTAGAATCCAAAGTGTTCACTGTATATCACTACACCCTTGTTAAAACATTTTTCTGCCAGTATAGGAACATGGAACATGCATCCGTTAGTGGATGAGTGTGCTATTTTAAGAGTTCTTACCATTTGATACCTAATGCACTTTGGCCCGATTTCTGTTACAGCTGGAGTGACTTCATTCAGACACCGAAGGGTGGTGGCTGGTCTGGAGCTCCAGAAATAACACCCCACCCCGGTGTAGTCGCACTCATCCCTAAATCAGTATATCGGTTTTGTGTCAACTGGGCAGAACTGAAACATGAGGGAGGATGTGACTGATGGTATCAGTGGCACGAGAGGCAAACAGGAAACACTTCCCGTGGGTAAAACTCAACAATCTTTGAAAAAGATGGTCAAAGCTGATTGTGAACGACCAGTGGTACAAAAAAAAGAGAGGGGAATGAGAGAAAAAGGGGAATGTGGAGGAGCAGACGTGAAACAAAGGGGATGAAGATGGTCGGAGTGAGAAAGGAGGCAGGTGGAGAGAGGGGGAATAAAAACGTGTAATCACATTCTGCCTGAGGCCAACAGATTCCAGGCAAGAAGAAAATGTTTTCCTACACGATCAAAGCCTGCGTGAGTACAAACAATGAAAAACAGTTGAATCCTTATCAAAACACAGCACATCCAGTGCTTTGTGGAGAGCACATCCACACAGTCTATCCACCGTTTCTCATGAGCTGTGCAGTACATTCAGTGTGTTGGTATGTTTCAAAAAACTGCACAGCCAAAGAGGAAGATCAGTCTGCAAAAAGTATACCAAACTCTGCCAAAAGTCTCCAAGATATAACAGTGATAATTGTAGATAAAGAGACTCAGTAGGGTCAGTCATTTGTACAGAGGTCATCTGGTTTGTTGTTCCAACTTTAGCTTTGGAATATCACAGCTGCATGTTTTTTTTGTCCTTAAAATGTTTTGGTGTTCCAGTACATTGTTTTTACCAGCAGGGTCGGAAATTATGTTTGTTTCCTTACCTGCCACTGTGGCAGCCAGTGAACATTTCTACCAGCCAGATTTTTAAGAATGTATTACTATGAGAAAAACCTGTAGGCCATGGTGGCAGATGACCTGCATTTTTTACCTGCCACAAACAACATTTACCCTGTATTTGGCACGTGGCAAGAGCTAATTCCATCCCCTGGGGTTCCCTGGTTGGTGGTGTTACCTACCCGGGGCGATACTGTCTGGATTTGGCACCATTCTCGTATCTGGCGTGTCAGACAGCACTTTAGGTGGTTGGTCGACACCCGAGTCGCTGTCTGTGGCATTCTCGTTTTGAGAAACCATTGCGTTCTAAAGGAAAGATGTAAGAGGTATGTTAATCCTTGAGCCATTGTTGATATAAAAACATTGATTATAGGAGCTTTAAGGATGTTTCATTCATGTTGGCCTCACAAAGACCAACGTGGACATGCTACACTTGATTGATAAAATCATGATGTCAGCTACCAACACAGAGGAGACAAGTCCTGAAAGTGCTCAGAAAAAATGGAACATTGAAGATCAACATTTCCATGACAACTGAGCAAACTACATCTGCTCAGGAGGGTCACATCATGTGATTGAAAGCTCCCACAACAGCTGTTATGGGTAATTGGACCACAAACTGGGCTCTTTTTTTGAAAGAATGGCAAAAATAATCAGCAAATCTTTTTTCCTGACATATTTAGATTTACTAAATCAAAATGTAAAATGTGATTTGCATGCACAGTAAATTGATTTTATATGTTATCCAACAACGATGCAGAAGTAGCAGAAGTGTGTCCATTTTTTCTTTAATATTAGAAACATTGCTTTGTGGGCCGGAGAGAAATGGTACTGAGGTTCTGAGGCCCAAGCATCCAGCTTTCATCCCTCTGAAACATATTTACGATGATCTACTCCAGGACTTCCCCAGGAAATGTTGACAACTAGAAACAAAATCCCTCCGTTGCCCCGAGCGATAAACAAACCAGAGATATGTGAGTCCTTCTCACTTCAAAGATGAGGGGAAAAACTTCCCTGGAGAATAATAATTATTTTATCTACGGACTTCAAGAGGGCAATTAAAAGTAGACAAGGGCAGCACACAACTAAATGAAAGAGGATATAACGAGTGCTGCTGATTAATTTGATATAACAAAGAGATTCATTCAATTTACCTGAGAACTTCAGTGCATAAATTGCTTTATGTGTGACCAGGTCAGGCTATAAGTACTGCTGGGGAAAGAAAATGCAGCGTTGGCACAATGCCCATCTATACACAAAGGGACATTAACACAGCTACTTATGACCAGCTGGAAGACTTTCACAACCACTATTCTGCGCCGCTCCACGTCTGAAGCACGAGTCAAATAAACACTTCAAGCGCTTAATCTTTCCCACATAGTCTTTGTCAGGAAGTAAGGTATTGTGCGAATGTTTTTCATGTGATGGAGGGAAAAGATGTGGGGAAAATGGATGACTGTGCATGATGAAAACACACTCCAGCAGTGTGACAGTGTTACAATAACCCCTTTATCAAAGTGTGTTTAATGGCTGGCTGTATCCATATCAATCAACCCTTAATTTAGCTGTAATTTTAAAAGAAATACTTGAACATTTTGGGAGATACAATTACTTGCTTTCTTCCTGAGAATTAGAGACAAAGATTGACATTACTTTCATGTCTGTATGCTGAATATGGAACGAGGAAGTAAAACAAGTTTTTATTTGATACACTTTGGTTTTTGTACAGATTAAACAAATGAGGGCCTTCAGATGTCCTGGAAGGTGAATATTTTTTACCTATGGGCAGAGCAAGGCTAGCTGTTTGCCCCTTCTTCCAGTCTTTGTGCTCAGCTAACAGTCTCCCATTGGCTCTAGCGCCACACTTTCATGTACATTTCCCATGACAAACTATTTAGACAGAACTGACTTGATAACATGAGCTCTTTCCCAGTGTTTTTCTCTGTGCTCATTCATGCATGATTATTAGATCACAGTCTCTGCTTACATTGAGCTGCTTGTTGTTTTCATTCTGGGTGCTCTCAAAAGTGTACTTTTCTGAGCGTCTCTGGCGCATTTTGAAGAGACGGGAGCCTCGGTTTGAGGCAAAAGACAGCTCCTCCAGCATGATGTCCTTGGGCACGCTCACTTTCTTCCCAAGATCCATCTCTATATCTGGACACAAGGAGACAAACACGAGACTAAAGAGCCTGTGTGTACAATATAACTTGTAAATAATGTCTGACAAGACATATTTGTCTTCTTATTTTCTATACTCCCACCGATCAAACCTCATTGAACACAAATTATATTCACACCCTGCTGGAAAAAGCCCTGCACATGGATTGCTGACTCGGTATTCCTGCCAATATGATGAACGAGGAATTATCTTCCCTCGTAATCCACTCATGTCCAGTGCTTGTTTTGTGGTTAGCGCCGCGTGCTAGCTACTGCATGCTGATCATGGAGATGTCACAGGCCTATATCCAAGTGTGAGACACACAATTTGCCAGAATATCTTTCAGCTGTCACTAGCCTTCAGACCCTCCCAATGCCAGCCACCCAGTTGTCCTCACCCTGAAATAGCGCGTTCAAAGGACAACGACAAAGGGATTAGTTACTTTGGCCCATAAAAGTATTCATTTGCTTATTTATAGTCATAGAAGGGAGGGTTGGCAACTGCTGCAAATGGTGGGCTCACACCCCCTACAAAGTGAATGTGGCAGTGTCCAGTGTATGTGTGTGTCAGGCAGGGTGAGCTGGTGTTTACAGTTACATTAATGTCTGAGAATCAAATGTGCACTTGAAGTTATGGTGCTAAAGCCGTGTCTATGTTTACATGTGTGACAAAAAGAGAACGCAGAGGAGTGAAAGGAGCAGGATGTGAGGAGAAGGAGAGAAGGTGAGATGGAAACAGAAGCAAAGAAAGGATGCAACAGGAGAAAGAGGGAGAAACTGAGAGGTTGGAGGGATTAGAAAACAAGGAAGTGAAGAGGGAATTATGTTGCTACCTTCCTGGCCTTGAACCTCCCTGCAGATTGCTGCCGCCTGCATTTTCCTCTCCCTGGTTGTCATGGTGGAGAACTGTGACATGGCTGCCCCTGGGGAGTCAGGGGGGTGAGGCAAAAAGTCACAGGAGACAGCACACATCAGTACAGCCTGTTCACATTTACAACGAGACACAAAAGCAAGACAGCACGGCTGCATGTTGGCTATCGATTGGCCGACATCAAGCATCCTCACAACACCCACCGAAGCAGATAGAATTTATTGGAGCAGTGAAAAGGGCAAAGTTTGCACATCCCTTTAAATAACCTTGGGCTGCTAAACGCTAAGCACATGCTCTTCAGACGTGGCAACCAGCTGTGTCAGGGGTCTGGGGATCAATGTGTTTGAAATTACCCAAGTGGGCTGAAAGGACACAGATAGAGAACATGGTGCTGTCACAGCAAACACATGAGACAGCAGATGAAACAGCACACGGCGGAAAGTTTACACCGAGATGTCAGTGAACACAGCACAAACGTTTCATTCCAGTCCAACATACTTTTCCCAAAGTTTCTGGATGGAACAAAGGAGCACTTCATAGCAAATGCCGAATGTCTTTTCACCATGCAAATCACTTCATCATTTGGAAATCATTGGTTTCAGCTCAGTAGATAAAAGGCAAGTTAACAGTTTCATTTTAGCTTCAGCAAATAAACTTCAGAATCTTGTAATACGTTTTATATCTTTTTTAATATACTGAGCAAAAGAAGAGGATAAAACATGTATTGTATACTTGCTACCGTTAAAACAGGGTATTCGCTACATAAATTTGTCAAGCTTTAAATCAAAAAGAAGATCACATGCATTTATAAAAACCATATTAACATATAAAAAATAAAGTACATTCAGGCAAGCTGTGAGTGACAGTGAAATGGCGAGAGAACAACCGTTGGTGGTCGTGAGAATCATGCTTGATTCAAAGTGCAAGTGTCATGTTAGAACTGGACAGCACACCTGTGGAGAGCCTTAGTGATGGCTTACCTGTCCTGACGGACCCTCAGGGGGCGGGTTTCCCGTTGTGCCTGTCTCCTCGGGGAAGGAAATCGGAAAGGTGAGAGCTGAGAGGGTCAGACTGGGTGGTGCGACCCGTGTGGGTGCTCGCGCTCCCCGACACTGGGGCTTGTCGTGGGTGGAGGGGGCTGCAGCCTGGCCCGACTGACTGAGCGACTGAATGAGTGGGTGGGTATCAGTTTGTTCTGTTGTCATTGGTATTTAGTTCACAAGCGGAGGGTAGACTAAATTTAGAGCACAGCCACTACTGCTCTCTTTTCCCTCCATCTATCTCTCTCGCTCTGCTCGCATTATTGCAGTAGCTCAGGATGGTCTACATGATTCCCAACCTGGAGTACTTTGTACTGAAGGGTACTTTTGCAGTTACCAAAACAGAATTTCTGATTTCATTAAAAAACAAAGGCCTATATCCACATCTACAGTACAACACCTGAACAAACTCGTGATTAAAAGTGTTGGAAAACGGGTTAGTAAGTGAACAGAAAGAGTTAAATGTTATGAAGAATGGTTGAGACTGAACTGCTGAAATGGTTTAAGATCTAAAAAGTTGACACAGATAGCTAATAGTAATGATAACTTAAAGTGCACAAAGCAATGGGTATGTTTTAGGCTGAAAAGTGTGCTGAAAGTAGGGATGCATTGCTGAAAAAGTTCAAGAGAAATGGTTGAAATAGCAAAAAGTAGTCTAATGAAAAAATAACTGTAATAGTTCACTAAAAAGAATGGATAAATGGCTGAAATTGCTAAAAAGATAGATAGATGATGGAAACAGATAGATGGTTGATAAACACAGCTGAAAGTATGGATAGATAGCTGGAATAAATAAAGTTAATGGATAAACAGTTGAAAAAGGGTCATGGATATCCGTGGTTAAACGTATAAACTGTTGAGATAGCTTGAAATGTAAACAGTTGAAATAGATAGCTGAACGCATTGGATAAATTGTTGAAATAGCTAACAGTAATGGATAAACAGTTTGCTAAAAGTAGGGGATTAAAAGTTGAAACAACTTAAAATAATGGACAGTTATAATACTAAGCTAGAAGTAATGGATCCATGGTTAAACACTGAGCTTCTGCCAATCCAAGTGGTTGTAGCACAAAGGTAAACTTGACCAACCAGCTCTCAACATTAGATCATTTGTATAACATCCAGTAGATATCAACATTGATATTGTTATAAATGGATGAAAATCAACTGACAGTGACGTATTTGGAACATGATGGGTACTTGACTTAGCTGGGAAACACTGGTCTTCATGCTTCACCTACACAAAGAGCAGTAATCTGTTGCAGTCTTGCAACACTGCAAATATACATGAATTAAAAAGCGTCAAAGGCATGAAAACCCTCTTAGAGACCCCTGACAAAGCTTGAACAACAAAAATATAGTCATGTCAGTTGCGATTCCCTTTATCTGCGCTCCAGTATTGCAGTGCACAGCCAACAATAAATATACTCAGTGACATCCGGCATGGGAACATGGCTCCCTCAGGGCCTGCAGACCAATCAGATACTATTTGTTTTAAACACCATCATGTGATACAGAAGAGGCCAAGGCCTAATAGGATTCATTCACCTTGTAACCCAGTTACTATGTTTTAATTGACCTTGCTAAATTAAAATTGCCCCCTGTATATTTCTTCACTTGGTGAAATAGACAAATAAAGTTAGACAGGTTTGGTTTGCAACACGTAGGGCAGGAAAGCATAGAGTTGGATTGTTAAAAGCAGCAGTTCATTGGCACACTGTAATGCCTGGCACAGAGAAAACTATGCCAGGAACCCCACACGCTAAGTGAAATATTTTAAAACTACATGCACTTTTTGATTCACACTCCAGCGTCGCCTTTTTAATAGCATTTGTATCCTGCTCGCATTCTTAAAATCTAAATTAGTCTGGAAATAATTTCTGTTTATCATCTCCCTCACAGCCCCTATCTGTCATTCTCTAATGGTTCAGCTACAGTAGGTACCCACTGTTATTATGTAACTGGTGGTCACCATGGGAACAAGTCCCCACCAACCCCTCCCAACCCCCTCCCCTGGGTACAGCGCGAGAGACAGCACATCATACAAAAAGCTTCATGGGATGGTACAGCAAGCAACAAATGGCCCAGAGCCAAGTATTTCATGCTTGGAATAGAGAGCAAAGAGCACAAACACACGGCGCAAATTGTGAAATAGTGCTATTTGGTTGTATTTATTTTGTAAAATGCTTGATGTGAATCCATATCTGAATTAGTTTGGAACAGAAATTGATTACTGGTGTTGTATTGTGACCATTATAAGTGTTGTCTGAATGGAAGCAATACAGCGTAATTATCACAGATACACCACAGTATGTCAGGATGCTGGGTGAGTCAGCTGAGACACAACACAATGCTGTGTGATCAATCTTATTTATGTTGATGAGACTGCTCGGTGAGAATCGCATTAGGACATTACGTATACTCTGTGGAAACAACAACAGCCTAGCTTTAATCTTCTACAGCAAAATCCCAAACCAAACACAAGCCACAAACCCAATACATGCTGTAAGCAATTCTCCCAGCACCAGCAAACCTGTCACAAACTAAAACAATTTTTTGTACTCATAATCAACATTCCTCAATTTCACTTTTACTCCCAACTACAGCTGAGTCCAAAAAACTTGAGACACTGTGGAAAACATCTTTTTTGTTTTTGTGTAAATACAACATTTAAAGCACATTTAAAACAAGTTGGGACAGGGGCAACAAAAGACTGGTAAAGTTATGGGATGCACCAAAAAACACCTGCTTGGAACATTCCACAGGTAAACCGACATGACTATATGAAGGACATCACTACACGGGCTCAGGAACACTTTGGAAAGCCATTGGTGGAATAGCCTCTACCATGCAAAGTGAAGCATCTGAGATAGACAGACTCAACATGGAAAAGTGCGATGTTTTTGGATTGTTTTTGGAAATCAGGTCTTCTTGGATAAGAAGGAAAAGAACCATCCAGATTGTAATCAGCACAAAACTCAAAAGCGAGCATCTGTGCTGGTATGGAGGCGTGTTCGGTACCCTTGACATGGGTAACCTGCACATTTGTGAAAGCACCATTAATGCTGAAAGGTACATCCAGGTTTTGATGTAACATATGCTGCCATCCAGACAACGTCTCTTTCAGGGACTTATTTTAACAAGACAATGGCAAAGCGCACTCTGCACGTGTTGCAACAGAGTGGCTTCAGGGTAAAAGGTTGCGGGAACTATACTGGCCCGCCTGCTGTCGAGACTTGCCTCCCACTGCAAATGTGTGACACATTATGAAGCACACAATGTGACAACAGATGCCACAGACTGTTGAGAAACTGCAGTTATATATCAAGCAAGAATGGGAAATAATTTCACTTTCAAAACTTTAACAGTTACTGTCCTCAGTTCCTAAACGCTTGCTGAGTGTCGCAAAAAGAAAATGTGATGTAACTCAGTGGTAAACATTCCCCGTCCCAGCTTGTTTGGAACGTGGCATCAAATTCGGAATGAGCGTATGTACAAAAAACAACAAAGTTTGCCAGTTTGAACATAAATATCTTTCTTTTATATTGTATCAAACTGAATGCAGGCAGGAAAAGATTTGCAAATCATTGCATTCTGCTTTTACTTAGATTTTACATTGTTATTGGAATCAGGGTGATAAAACTCCAATATCCTTCTACAAGCTGTTTTGTTGTGCTGGAATGTGACAATTCAAAGGAAATAAGTCTTGGGAAACTATAACGGTCCAAAAAGATGCCCTATTTTCTGCCTCTCATCTTCCCCCTCCCTCTGAGTAATTAACGTCCACATGCTAATGCACTAATTAAAATGCACCTGGTAAGTAAGTGGATTAATCTCACTTATGAGATCTTACATAACGACGTGTCTGCCCACAACATGCCGAGTTATAGCACTAACCTTTCCCCAAGTCTGAAGCCTCACGTCTGATGCATCTCTAATTGTATTCTGACAGTGAAATGATTTCCTGATCTGAGAACACCATCCTCATGGACTGCTGAAAAAAAAAAAAAAAAAAAAAAGCCCATCCTCCCAAAAAAGTGCACAATCACTGCAAGAACCAGCATGCTAGATACGTACATCCACAGCAGAAAATCAAACCAGCATGAACGGCAAATTCACCCACAAGCTGACAACATTTCAGGGGACAATCCCCGCTTGCAACTTACTGTTTGATGGGAAGGTCACCGATTCTTCCTCCTTCTTTGCATCCTCACATATTTCTGTTCTCAGGATGGCATTATTACCTGTTTTGTATATTCTGAAAGGGTCGCTGAACAGTCAACAGCTGCAGTTAACTCCAGATATACTGCTACTCTACATTCTCTTTCCACATATTTTGCACTCAACATGTCAGACTCATTATATCCATGGCCCGGGCCCACTTCAGTGTTTTAACCTAGCTAGAAAGCTGTCAGTTAAATGTTAATGTTAAAGTGATAAACTCGTTTCACATTTGATTACGGCATGCAAAGATCTCATCTAATGTATTTTGAACTAAAGATTTCAGAGCAAAATGTATAAAGCAATTAAAAAAATGATATTAGCAAAAGTGGGAGAAATCCAGCAATCTATCATTCATCAAACAATCATTTATCCAAATGTCCTCTTCATTGTGAGCTAACTCACCATTTTTTTGTTTGTTTAGAGATTGATGAATTAAAAATGCTCTAACTGCACTTGGATGTGTTAAGGAATGGAGTTGGATTTGACTCATTTTAAGGTCACGCAGGTGGAGCTGCATCCTACCGCTTCCAACTCCAAGTGTTGCTGGTGCACACAGACTTGTAAGTTTGTTTTCCCAAGGGCCTCTTGTACTCGGTGTAGGACACTGAGGGCCCCACATTCGCTTGTGCTGCAGACCTCTGAGGCTGCCACTGTCTGGGCAGGGACCTGTAACCGGCATTAGAGGCAGGGATGGAGATGGTGCTCCTTGTTGGGGACACAAATGATGGCAGCGGAGCTCGACTCTGACTGCGGCTTTGGCTCTGGCTCCACGTGTGGCTGCCTGTTTTCTGCGGGGCTTGGTAAGAAACCTTGGCCTTCCACTCTACTGGCGGCTCGGGCAGCATTTTGCGCTGGGCTGCCAAGCGGACGTTTGAAGCAAGGGTTTGCTGGAGGTTCTGGAAAGCAAAGGCTTCATCCACCAGGCCCAGGGGATGCCGGGAGGCGGCCTCCCAGGGCGTAATGGGTTTGTGGACCCTCTCCAGCCAGGATGTCTGCCTCAGTGGGGGAGTTTCGGAGGCCCGAGCCGGAGGCTTGGGGGAAGAAGAAGCCGAAGCTGACTTCTGGCCTGTGGATGGTACTCTGGCTGGTGGGGAAAGGGAGTAGCTCCTGCCAAGTGCCTGTAAAGAAAGATCCAGACATGTTTATTTTAGTAAGGGTTCATTTTTGTTTGGCTGACTAGCCCTCAGGCCAAATCAAATCAACTTGGAAAACACTTGGAAATAAAGTAGCTCTTTGTCAACACATTTCTTTTAAGTGCTATAACACGCTAACATTGTATCTCATGTGAAAAACATTCTGTTTTGTTGTGTATAAATATACAAACCATGAAATAGCCAGTAAAATAAATTACTGTTAAAGCTGTTAAAGGCTCTATAAAACTTATTATTTTAAACTTTGTGTGGACTTAATTGTCCATTCCACAGTAAGCCTCCTTAACCCAGTGCTTTAGCATTTGTCCAAACAGAGTGAACAGCCCTCTTATTTCTTAGAACAACTGGCTTATGAGAGAGCATGGGCTTCCCAGAGTAAGCCACATTCAGCTCCTTGACAGTGGATCCACCTTTGCTGGACAGCAATACACAGCAAAGTGCACTTGAGATGGTGAACCTGCTAAAAGACACAAAATTCCCATTCGGATGCCTGGCCAAGGGTTATGTGAGGTGACAAGGCACGTCTGCACCGTTACTTGAGTGTGACTTTAACATTCTGCTGGACATGACAGACATGCAGCAAAATCAGTGCTAGTGCTGCCATCATCTGGTGAAAGATGTGTAAGGTCAGCAGATGACAAGAGGTGGCAAAAACAACAGAGCAGGAGCAAGTGCGGTCATTTAAAAAAAAAAAGGGAAAATGTAGCTGAATGGGTCAAGGGGGAATATATTTTCTGCTGACTCAGGTAGCTGGCCTAAAACACCTGTGGCAGCTTTATCCTGGATTAGGGCAGACACAAGAATCTATGAGTAGATTAGTAGACAGTCTAAGGTCATATTTTCGTTCCACTGAAGCAGATTGCCCAGATGACTATATATCTGCCTCACATTGTTTATGTGTATTACCTAGCTGCCATTCTGCAGAATTTAACATTTAGTATATCTCATAAATGGGGCCAGAGCAGGTTTTTTTGAGTTGGTGTCTGTGACGGTGTGTATTGAGACTGATGCTCAAAATAGTCTACATGTGCACAAGTGTTATGGCTCTGTTTATCTAGATTTATGGTAAGGTTTTCTTTGGGGTCCTAGCTCTATCAGTAATATTTGTAGAGTGGAAGGTAGGTTGAACTATATGTAGAACATCTGTCCGGCCTTATTCTGAATAAAACTTAGACAATGTATAGCATTAAGTACCAACGTTTAGTTGTTTCAGCATACATTTACCATTAATGTGTGGTCTTTGAACTTACAGAAAATTCCCCTTTTTGCATAAATAAGATGTTTAAACTGATTTCTGTCTGAATAATACAACCATTTAAATGCAAATTGTGTTCAGAGGGCATTGGGAAAACAAGTAGTGCCGAGATAGAGATGCATTTATAAGCCATAGCAATCAAAACCTACAGAAATCTACCAGCTAAAGACACCATTTGCTATTAAAACTTCCACTTAACAAGTCACAACCTTTTCTGAAAATGCATGACACACCATGGATATACATTTCAGCAGGGGCCCACTCACTTGACCTGCAGAATTATCCGATGAGGTCGCCTGTATTCAGTGAAGTCACCGATCTAATAATACCCTTCACAAATGCATCATCAGGTGGTCATGCAGCAGGAATGTGCTTCACAAGCATTCACCTCAATCGCTGTAAAAGTAGGTGATTTGGATAATGAGGTGTTTCTGGCTGATGTTTACAGGCTCTTTACATCTTTATATATTTGATGGTGCTTGCACACAAACTGACTGATCCCTAGCTGAAATGTTTGCCTGAGCAAATACAGAAAAACTTTGTAATTATTTATAGTGCAAGTGGAGGGGTGGTGAAGATCAGCAAGATGGAAAGAAAAGAGACTAGAAATAGAAGAAACCCAAAAAGCATGCTCAAAGGACAAAAGAAAGGAAAGCCAAACAAGGATGAAAGACATTTTAATGGCACTGCAGTGAATCATACAGAAAGTGCACTATGAAGAAAAACACACAAAGGAAAAGGAAAAAGAAAAGAACATGAAGAACAAAAGCAGCCCTGTACCAAAAAATATATTTGTGAAGATCACCAGGCTGGTTGTCCTTTCAATAAATCTCTTTTGTTAATCATTTATCATCTATTTATATGAAACAAAAGCAGGAGAAGATGCGTGGAAGAGTGAAACTAGTAGAGTGAGCAATGTTATATAGTTTCTGTTATCAGAAAAAGGACTTTTTATATCCTTTGATAAAGTGGTTTCAGTGACTTAAGGTGAAATTTAAGCCTACTATCTCTGGACCTCTGCACTCCCTCCCATGAGGCAGTTTAAATATAGTTGCGAACATGATGCAACAGCTGTTAAAAAGCTTAAAATAAAATCAACCCACTGAAGTAGGCGCTCTGGAAAAGACACTGAGGAAAGCCACTGAAGAATAAAGTGTCTCTTAATCAAACATTTGAAATTCAAGCAAGGCAGTGTTTGCTGTTGCTATGTATGTATTCCTGTATTCTCCAGCCTTCACTTGAAACTCCAGAGTTGTTACATAATCTCTGCACTTATGACATCGACATTGCAAATTTAGCCTTCTGCTTGGTATCATTACACCCCACAGACCCCGACCTCTTTCCTCACTACTTAATGTTTATTTTTACTTTATTCATTTCATTGATTTATTTTCATTCAACTTGTATTTTAGCTGTTTTTGTTTGTTTTTATCAAATAAGACACATTTCACATTTTCTTCTTTTAAAAAATCAACTTCCTATTATCACTGTCACATTTTTATCTCACTCCTTTATGACTGAACATCATGCTCCCCTACATTCTTATACTGCCACCAACTTTAGATTCATTTACTTAAAATTAGATTAATTTCTAATTATTTTCCATATGCATCATTTCCTGTGAACATGTCAAAACGCACATGCTTTAAAAAGATATGCATTTTGACATGTTCACATGGCTCATTTTCTTAAGCTGTTTGTGATGCCATTTGCATCAGCTCGAAAAACTTTGAAAACCTTCAGAGTGGGTAGAGGTGACAAGAGTCATTGCAACAGCAAGTTTATATGCTCAAAATAGTCCACTTGGCAGTGGCCTGCAAGAGCACCAACCCTTTGACTCAAGCAGACACTAAGCATGTCATGAATCTACACCAGGATCACTCTTCGTCAACTGCCGTGGGCTTCCACACCTGAGCAGAGCTCTTTTTAGCTGTAAATTTAGGTTTAGGAGCAGCTACAGTGTTGCCACCTGATGCAGATTCAGGTCTTGCAGCTACAGGAAAACTAGGTGCAACGTAGCTACTGGGAGGCTGTGGCTGGTAAGGTATTGAGGGAGTTGCCAAATAGGGAGGGCTGTTGGCTGGTTGGTAAGGGACCTGCGTTGCCTGTTGGTAGGGAGGGTTTGGAGACTGAGGAGCTTGGGGATGATAAGCAGGTGGGGCAGGTTGCTGATACTGTTGGTTATATACTTGCTGGTAAGGACCACCAGGAGGCTGCTGATAAGGGTTGGAAGGAGGAGGATAAACTGGATTTTGCTGATAGTGGCCATCATGCATCATAGGCTGCATGGGCATTCCATAGGCTTGCTGGGGATATGGGGCATTAAATGGTACAGCTGGCTGGACAGGGGGTATTTGCTCATATCTAATTGGTTGGTTTTCGACAGGAGGGTTAGGAGGAGGTGAACAATTGGGCTTAGGTGCAGGGGGCTTGGCAGCCTCTGCTGCTGGGCCAAAGGTAAAGAGTGAGGAATTGAGTTGATAAGGTTGATGCTTCATAACATCTATAACATTGAGGGGTTTAGGGGCAGGTTTTTGCTTCTCTTTGTCTTTTTTCTTGGCTTTAATTGAAGGACTACTTGGAGGGGGCTGCTTTGTTGCTGCTGGGGGATAAGAAGGAGACTGAATAGGATTATATGCCCGTGAAGGTGGAGCACGTACGTTTGGTGTATATTTCCATTCATTTGGTAAGGAAGCAGTTGGCGATGTTGACCGGCTCTCCTTGTTTGCTTGCACAGTCTCAGAGTCCACAACAAACTTCTCCATACGAGACTGCCTCTTGGCAAACATATCAGCTCCTTTCCCTCTGACGGCTGGCATCTCAAAAGCTGAACCTGGGGATGATGGGTTTAAGACAGTGGCCATTGGGTTGATGGGTGATGAAGCTCTTTGACTAATAGTAAAAGAGTGCATTCGCTGTGGTGGGGGTGGAGGGGCCCGGTTTTGTGGCGCATTTTGCGGTGGATGCCAAGGTTTTGGAGATGGATTTGTGTTCACCATTGACGTGGAAACATTCACAGGTGTTTGCTGTGACTGTGGTGCCCAAGTATTCACAGGTGTCTGAGGCTGTGCCTGAGCTGAAGGCCATGTATTCATTGGGGGCTGTGGCGAAGTCTTTGAAGTCGATTGTTGCCAATTTGGCTGTGGTGTGGGCTGGGGTGGAACTGGTTGAGCCCAAGGTGGTTGATGTTGGGCCTGATTTTGCTCTTGGGCCCAAGAACTCATGGGATGCTGACCATGTTCTGAAGGGTGCTGGGTCCATGAAGGTTGGGACTGAGCCTGGGCAGGAACTGGCGCCCATGGATTCAAATTGGCTTGGGGTTGTGCAGGAGGTTGGGCTTGGGCTGCTTGGATCCAAGGTGGCTGGACTTGGGCTTGAGTTTGTGACGGAGGCCATGCATTAATTGAGGGTTGCTGTTGAGGCTGAGCAGAGACCCAAGGTGGTTGAGGCTGACCTGGTGCTTGTGCCTGTGGCCATGCTTGTTGTGGAGTCTGATGCGGTGATTGCTGAACCCATGGGGGTTGTTGCTGGGATTCTGGAGGAACCTGCTGAACCCACGGGGGTTGTGCTTCAGATTTTTGCTGGGGTTGTTGCACCCATGGTGGCTGATGCTGAGAGTGCGTTTGTGATGGCTGTGCCCATGGGGCCTGTGGCTGATGCTGCAATGGTTGGTCTTGAGGTTGACCCCAGGTTGGTTGCATTTGCTGCATACTTGGCTGCTCATGAGAGTGTGTCCAGGGTGGCTGTGATTGTGTTTGCTCTTGAGGCTGGGCCCAGGATGGCTGAGCACTTGTCTGGGCTTGTGTGTGCTCTTGAGGCTGATTCCAGGATGGTTGGTTTGGAAGGGTCCAAGTATTTGTAGGGGGTTGAGGCTGTACTTGAGTCTGTGTAGGCTGACTTGTCACCCAAGGTTGTTGTTGTGGGGATTGACTTGGAGGTGGTTCTTGGGGTTGTACTTGAGATGGATGCCAAGAATTGGTAGATGGCTGCTGTTGTGCTTGTGTTTGTGCTGCAGCCCAGCTTGCCACAGGAGCAGGCTCAGGCTGCAGTGTAGAATTCATACGACCATATTCTTCCTGAGCTGTCACTTGCAGATGCTGTTGTTGAGATTCAGGCTCCAGGAGGGGCCATGTGTGCTGCTCCTCTGTGGTATTGCTGGCAGGAACCTCCTGGGGGGCAGGAGGGGGAGAGGGCTCAGGGGCAGGTGCAGGGGTTGGCTCTAGTTCTGGAGCAGGGGTAGATTCTGTAGTGGGGGCTATAGCAGGTGTGGATACACTATTTTCAGCTTGTTGAGGCATGTCCTGGTTGGTCACTTCTATCTGTGGGGACCAAGGAAGAGAATTGGGGTTAATCACCGGCTTCGGAGCCACTGGTGGAGGAGTCTTGTGTTTAACTGCAGACTGGAGGAAATTACACGCCTCAGCCCCAAGGCTAAGGTAGTCTTCTTCAGGTCCTGACTCAAATCCCAACTTCTTATCACTCCTGTTGAGGAGGTTTAGCAATGCTGGGTTAGGTGATACTTTTGGTGCTTCCTTAAAAGTGAACATAGGCTTGCCAGAGGTTCTTTTCCTTGCATCCATCAAAAGGCCAGTTTTAATAGCAGGGGTAGAAATGCGCTCATCCCGGGAAGCTATCTGCTCTCCTTGGCCCACAGAATCATGATTGGTCCCACTCATTGCGGGAGAATAAGGGGTAGCCGCCATGTTTTCGACCAAGAAAGGCTTTGCAGTACGGTTGCTGAAAGAACTCTGCATTTCACTGGTTTGATGCTGCACTGTGCCATTGATGTTTGTAGAGTAGTGCTGCATTTGCTGTTGCGCTTGATGATATTCTTGCTGCTGCTGATACATTTGCTGTTGCTGATAATGCTGCTGTTCATACTGCTGCTGCTGATACTGTTGTTGGTATTGCTGTTGTTGGTAGTTCTGTTGTTGTTCATAGTACTGCTGCTGGTACTCTTGTTGCTGTTGGCTTTGTTGGTGTATATTTACATCCATGTAAGCATGGCCCTCTGTTTTGGACTGCATGTAGGACTGTTCCACTGTCTTCTTTTCAGCTGCTAGTACTCCTTCTACTGGCATCCCATGGCGCCTCAGCTCCTCATGTTCAGCAGAAATCTCATCCATCCTTTGACGCCGTTGGGCAAACATTAGGGCACCCTTGCCCTTGGTTTCAGGCAAACATTCCATCTTTGTTTTGTTGTTCAGGTTCCTTTCAATCTCAAGGAGACCCTTATCCCAGTTGATAGTTAGCACACCTTTGCTACTCTGAGCATTAGTGAGGAAATGCTTGTCTATTTCAGAATCGTTAGGAGCCACAAGGGTAAATTCAACAGTATGGGTTTCTTGTTTGTCGCCTTCGTTTTCTTCGTCCTCTTCGTCACTGTACTCTGGTTCGTCTTCTCCTGTGCCGTAGCTGACAAGTGTGTATTTCTTCGCCCTCTGTCGATGTTTCTTGAACATCAACAACCCCTTGTTGTTGGGGTTGGGCGGAGCAGCCGTAAGAAGGAGAGCAATACGTTTACATTTGGACTTGGCCTCCTTCACCTGCTTCTCAGACAGACTCTCACTACGTCTGAGCCCTGTATAGAGAAGAAAAAGAGAAAGAGAGTCCAGTGTTTAAAATACAGGTTCCTAAAGAGGGGAATCAAAAGCAATCTTTCTCTCGGATGGATTTCACCTGAAATTATCAATATTAATTGCATGTTTTTAAACAAAAATTATTTTTGAACTTTCTTTCCTCCTTTGTCTCCATTAGTAACTGTTTTGTTTGTACCACTCTTTGGTCACTGACTTGAGACAACTTCAAGGCAGTCCTTTTACACTGCATCTGCACTGATAATGTAGATGTAGTTGACTAAATTACTTTTAATAATTAATGTAGAAAGCTGCTTTTAATATGTTCCCATCCTGAATATGAGTCGAAAAGATGAAATTATATTCCATCATATGAACCCCACTTTGGTGTAGCACTCTGAAGAGTAAAAATAGAACTTGCAGACATTACATGGTGAGAGATGGCAAAATTACATTTGAAAACAAAGTTAAGCAAGACACAGAAAAATTTGTTTCAGCATGTAATATTGCACTGGTTTTAAAGATGCATCCCATGTTCTCAGTTAAATCAGAGGCAGAAATGACAACAGACTGACAAACAACGAATACTGTATGCACTGTTTAACTGATCTGAACGCAGAATAAACATGCTGTAAAAAAAGCTATGAACTGGCTCCTTCACATGCAAAGCATTCAAATCTATATATTCTTAGTCCATTCTTAATATTTATCGACCAATAGCTATGTAGTTTTCTTCATTATCAAATTTGTTCATTCAATTGAAGATAAAATGTCAACCCATAAAGCGATCATGAAATTCTCTGACCCATGTCTAATATCCTAAATTGTTCACAGACAATGAACCAAAGAAAGATTAAAGATAGCCTGCATGCAATAAATCCTTATCTGTAAGTTCGCAAGCTGTCCACTTAAAACC
Source organism: Chelmon rostratus (assembly GCF_017976325.1). Classification (NCBI taxonomy): domain Eukaryota; kingdom Metazoa; phylum Chordata; class Actinopteri; order Chaetodontiformes; family Chaetodontidae; genus Chelmon; species Chelmon rostratus. Next base: position 8,615,278 of record NC_055680.1, on the reverse strand, counting down.
TTCTGTTCTTCTTAAATCTGTCACATTTGCCAACACCTTGGCCAATCCGATAATGGACGTTAGACAACAAACCCACTCTCAAAATATCCAACAACTCAAGGCAGTAATAAAATAACACATAGGATTACTTTTTTATATTCCTGCAAGACTAACCTGAAGGTGGAGGAGACAGCGGGAGTGAGCAACGGACTCACTTTTTTAGCTCAGTTAAAGCACCCAGTTTGAAAGGATCAGGTAACGGGCTGGGGGAGCACATGCTGGTGTCTGTCAAAGGGCTACTTCTGCAGGCATCATCAGCGTGCTGGTGTTATATTTATGTCTTCAACACAGCTCGGACGAACGCCTCGGTATCCATATTCATTGCCAAGCCTCTTCAGATGGATAGTTTAAGATGTTTTAAAAAGTGTAGTAGCTTCTCACACATGTTCAATTCATATAGTTTTTAATCTCTTTTTCTTTTGATTCTTCATATGCAGCATTCGTTGACTGTCACCATCGCATCGGCACTGTGCCTCCCAGCTATCACTTTGATTCTGTTGTTATTCAGGTTAGACCCGGATGTATCTGCTTCCATTCAAAGGAATGAGCACCCTCCTCCAACTGCAGTGACAGACACATACTATTTTGAGGAGCGCACACACACTGGACATCAGGCTTTGGAATGCACACATGTTGTTGGCAAATGCAATTTAGTGTTGACCGATTAGCTTGCAGATTCCTCCTCAAAGAATTGATCCTTATTACCCACACACTCACACACAAAGAATGAATGCAGACAAGGACATTACTCCATGGCACAGATGGAAATGGGACATAGGTACTTACTGGCGTGTCTTGCCCGATGCTTGTTGGGTTTGTCTGGATCCCCCTCAGAATCACAGTCCTGCTCTTCTGTTGGTGTTGCCTCTTCTAAGGGAATTCCAAATGAGACAGTAAAAGACCCAGGAAGCCCCTCACAGTGCCCTCCTCCTTCTTCTCCCTCGCTTTGGTATCCAGCACCTCCACTGACCCTGGGGCCTCCCACGCTGAGGATGCCCCTCCCTGCCCCTGATGCTGCAGGCTGCTGCAAAACCACCTCCACCTGCCCCAGCATCAAAGGGGAGCTGAGCACGACTCCGTGCTGCCCAAGCGGCTCTCTGGCAGAGCATGGCACGCTGCTTGACGTCGTGGTGGAGTGGATCGTCTCAGTGGCCTCTCTGTTTGAGAGTTCTCCCTGGATCCCAACAGCATTCCCAAGAGAGGTGCAGCCAACATCGTCTAAGGTTTGCTCTGAGAAGGACACCTGAAGCTCAACCATGTCCCCAGGAGAGAAGCATCGTTGCACTTCTTCATAATTTTCCTGAAAACCAGGTTCCCGGCCTCTCTGATTGCCAGATGAGGGACGATGTAGCTCGGTGCAAAGCAGCTTCGGTCCCTTGGGAAACACTGAGTCGCGGTCCAGCTCCCCACAGCAGGGCTCATCGTGTGACTCAGATATGTAGAGCCCCCTTGGGCTTTGGGACCTGTGCTTTGGGGAGAAGATGTGGAGTGTGGTGCTCTCTAAAGCAGCACCAGAAGAGTCCCTCTGACCAGAGTATGTCTCTTCTGATTCAGAGTCTTCTGGGGGGATGGTGCAGTATCTTTCAAAGGAGAGGGGAGAACAGGAACAAATGAGAGGTGCAAGTGTTATTGAATCGATAACCAATATTTATCATGAATAGCAATAAGTGATAATGTCACCATTCAGTTTTTGGGCCTGTGCATTTAAGGATAAGCGACTTACAGACAAAATATCTACACTGCCTTTTTATCATCTGATTTTTTTTATCATCAAACATTTCTTTCTATTTTCCAGACACAGCGTAAGGCCGGGGTTGGCGTTCACACAAATTGTTTTTGCTCATTAAATTACAATACCATTTGAATGAGCAGTACATCATCACTGAGGAATGGGGCCATTGGATTGTTGAGGATGTAAAGCTCGTCTCCCATTGCTCAAGTTGTCAAAGTAATCAAGTAGATTTAATCTTCATGCAGCAAGCTAAATGAAAGGGCCAGGTCACTGAAGAGGAAAGTAATCACGCTTCAACATCACTCTGCCTAATTTCCACTCTCAAGGTCAGCAAGGAATAGCATAGCAGAATGTCATTAACTCTCACTGCAATTATTGAATTTAAGTCAATTAGACCCCAGTGACTAGTCCATTTGAGTGACATGTCATAATATATTTTGTTGCTGAGGTCATCTGCTTTCCAACTCTACAGAGACAAGATTCTATAGTCATGCAGTCATATAAACAACAATCCTGCACTGTGCTTACATCCCTGTTATAGCACAAAGAACACAATTTCAGACAAGAAGAAAAGAACTATAGATTTAATACTTTAGGTTTGACTTTAATATGCCTTCAAAACAGCTGTATATTACTCTGCAGTTTAAGTGTGGGCACATTAAGGCATATGCAGCAATATTTGAGGACATGTCACCCTGATAAACACACTGCCAGTGCCCACTGAGTAATGGCTGAGCAGCTGCATGTCAATCAAGACCTAAATGTGTAGCACACTGGCCAAGCCAGTTGGAAGGTCAGCGTAGCTGACACACATTAACTCACCAATACACACAGAGACATAGATGCACATATCTGCACAGGCAGTCAGTTGTTCACTGAACGATGCAAAAGGGCACAGGTCATAAAACAACATGCTATCTAAATGCTAATACAGTGGAGCAACAATCATTTAGCATTGTCCAAGGACATACAGTACTGCATGGCTCAGTTGTCATAATGCTTAGATATTGAGAGTTACTGAATGTACAGACAGATTTTCAAGCCTGGTGTTGTGTTTGCGTCGTGTTTTCTACAAGTCACAGATTTTCTATGGCTACAATGCCACCATCATTAATTTAACAGGCCATAAATGGTGCTACCTTTTCACAAGGAGCTGCAGACAGTCGATTGACGTGTCGATGAGCGCAAAGGCTCGTAAAAGGGTGAGATCAGCACACGGCTCTCCGTTGAGTGACACCACCTCATCTCCTTCCTGCACTCCAGCCAGGAAGGCACGGCCCCCTTCTTCGACCTGTGAAAGACAAAATCTTCATGAGAAAAACTAGACAAATATATATTACATGCTGGGTCAGTGTCCATTATCAGCATAGGTAAACTCCTCACTAAGTATCACCATGAGGTAACACTATAACCAGCTGCCAGTGACACAAAAAACACAAATGGAACCCACAGATAAAGATCAACACAGTGGGGATGCCCCAGGTGTGAGCATGTCGCTATAACCTTCGCAAACAGCCGAGCTATCGCAGTGCTTCTATTTAAAGGAAGTCAAAATAAATCATCTTTAAGATGTTGTCAGTTGCGAGGAAGGTCATAATAGAGAAACTTCTTCCCTGGGTCAATGTCACAAACATTTTTAGGCTATAAAAAGAAGCAAAAATACATGATGCCTCCTCATGAGAATAATATGAGAAAAATCTTTTTCCATAAATACAAGAGTCAGCCTGCAAATTATATTAATGAAAGCAAAAGAGAGGAAGACTGTAAATAAACAGTGGTTTAGCACAAAGCTAAGTGCAATGTCAAGGGTCTCTACAGATAAAATAAGGCTGGCTTTGATTGCTGAATATGTCATACCCTTCAACGTGTATGAAGTTCAAGCCAGGCCAAAGCGAAGTACACCAAAAGTGAATCAGGTGAAAACACGTGTTCAGACTGGCTCATTAGTATTTGAGACATATTAAATGAAGATATGGAGGATGAGGTCTTTTCCCAAAACTAACCAGAAACACCTGGAAATGAATAGAAGAGTATATGATCAATAAGTCACTGTAGAGTCAAGCAGCAGTTTGCACAGTTCACTTTTCAAAGTACAACCAGTGCCACTGACATTGAAGACATGGATTAGGTATACCTTGTATTTTAGCCACGCAGCTGCATATTGTTGCTGTCGGCCAGCTCTGTGCTGAACCATTTAAAAGGCACCTCTTTACACAGTTAAACTAATGACTGATGGTTTGGTTCCCTTGTAATTGGTTCTTGAGGCCCATAAAATGGTTCATTAATAAGAGGATTTAATAAGGAGAAATACCCCATAAATTTTGCACAAAAGGCCACTTATACAGCTCGGGGAATAAATGAGTCCTTCAGTACCATGCAATTAGAGGATATGCTCTCAGGAAATATGTTAACATATTTTGTTCTTGAGATTGGTAATCACTTCATGTACCAATACTTTTTGGGCACCATGACAGCTCAAGTTTAATTCTTGTTGTGTATAATCTCGCTCTCTCTCTCCTAAAGTCAAAAAGTCATCATCTTAAATATTCTTAAAATATTGGAAGGGATAATGTTCCATAACTCAATTTCATTCACTGTAACAAGGCCATGTGTCTTTGTTTTGGCTAATTCCCCAAAGGATTAATTTACAAATATACACAGCAATGTTTCTGATAGATCAGAGTCAATACAGGCTAACCCTTGATGATACTGAAAATGAGTAAATGACCAGTTTGCCATCAATAATGACAATGCCCTTTTATTGCCAGGCCAGCATTCACTTCAAGTTGATTTACTTCATCACACCATCGCTAAACAAAAACAGCCTCCTAGGTTTCTTATATATTAAAGTTACTGTGACCCAGAAAGCCCTACTGGCAAGCAGCAGACACATAAATTGTGGAACTGGAAAGAGCTCAGAGCTCAGGCATTTCAATACTGTGGTTATCCATCTCCATGTTTATTTTAACAGCACAACACACGGAAAGTCTGTGTTGCTCTCTCATGTGGTCCAGTCATGGGGCTAATGCACCAGAAAACTGAATGTTGAGTGCGTGGGGATATCACAACAAACAGTCCTTTCCACTCTCTTCTACTTTCTTGATGGAAATATTTAAAAACTGGAATCAATTCTTGCATCTCTGCGGACATGTGTCTCAACTCGAGATATATGCAGTAAAACAATTTTATCACTAGATGGCGCCGTGCACACATACATCTTTTACTGCTGAGGGAAGAGAAGGAGAATCCCTGCATGTCCATAACATCAGAGTTGGCAAAGACCGTCAGAAAGAATGTCCAAAAAAACAAGCAAAAAAAAACATTTGTGCACCAAATGCAGCGGACAGATTTTGCATTAGAACCCATCCTGATTCAACACTTCATCATCTGTCTCACATACCTTTGATGCTTGTTGACTTTTGTTCCATGACTAGCATTTCAAAGGCACACGCAAAGTTAATTTGCTCTATTTTTTGCATCCATCTAAAGCACATGCTCCAACATATACAACAAGGTGAACTAGCATACCTGCTTGTACAGAACCTTAAACACATAAGAATGAGTCTAGCATAAGCAACACCACTGGCAATAGAATGGGCCTACTTTGCTGTATATACAAAGTATTTTATCATTTACTTTATAGAGCTGGTAGCTTTCAGACAAAGCCCTTCTGAGTTTTAAGAGTTAACAGAGTGCAAACAGGCCCTATAAGGCAGCCAGTGTGGCTGCCTATTGGGGACTCACTCCTCACAACAGGGAGGATGGTTTGTGTGGAACGCCACAGCAACCGCTCCTGCTCCAAAAAAGGAGGGGAAACATTTGTCGTTGTCTCTCCTCGCAACGCAAAGGTACACAGACAGCCAGGCAACGTTCAAAGGAGGCAGATAGCGTCTCAGTCCTGTTTGTCCTATGCTGCTTGGAAAGAGAAACACAGCCTGGAGTAACTGTGCAGGAAAGGATAACAAATAAATGCTACAGTAGGTATCAGAAGAGAGGAACATAAACAGCGCTGGCCTTTTATTTCCTCAAATAAAGTGCTTTCCAAAAACACACTCTGCCCTGATAAGGAGTATTTATGTCATCATGTGGGGCCACAGTTAGACAGCAGTATATAGACATGTTATCTTCGGTTGCCCATTTTCAAATTATCTCTTTAATAGGCTTAAACACAAGAGAAAATCACAGGAAACACAGGGCTGCATAATGCGCCCACATAGCTCCCAGCAATTCCTGCCCTTCACAGCTTTAAGCAATTACGTTTTTACATTTCAGGAAAATATTTTCCAGCTGCCATGCAGGTAGCACTCACACCGTGCAGGAGGATGATCGGACTTCATTCACTCATCTGCTCCTCTTTGTCTTAGAGGGGAGGTGGAGAAACATTTCTGGAGCGAGAGAGTTCAGTACTTCAAAAGTTTATGACATTTATTTGTTAGGGAGCATTTAAAGAAAGAAATTTTCACTGTTTAGCTTCTGGCTAATTCTGATCTGCATTCCCTGGGCATACTACTAATGCAATTAATACAAATAAAAACTTCAAAGTACAAACATACATTCCCGCCTGCTGCCAGCTTATTGCAAAAACATTGTGTTACGCTGAATTACATTCTATTTGGGTGTTTCGACAACATTTCCAGATCACTTAATTCATTCTTTACTTTAATTTGAGCTGAGGCAACTTTGCTCAAACCTTACCTAACTCTGATTTTATGAAATGGATTTATTTTGGAAAGAAGCCCACATTATGTAAACACTACATTAAAATTACAAGTTAATATGATTCATAAATGGCTGAAGGCACAGATGTTCACTGTCACTTCTGTCTCGACAGAAATCGACACATTTTTAAGATAAAATGAAGGATTAAGTGTTCCTTTATGACTTTGTATTATAAATATATCATTAAAAATAACTTTTTGGTTCGCTGATAAGTACTCCAGATGAAAACAAGGCTTATCACATGACAGGTGACAGTTTGGAGATTCATGGTTTTCACAGGACAGTGATGCCTTTTTATCATATTTGCAATACTATACATCCATATGCATACAAATCACAATGTCACTATTACTATACATTATCCTTTTTTTCCCTCCATAATCTGCTGAATCACAACCAAGACCAGCTGGGCCTCACTTTGGGAAAGAACATTCACAGCCAGGTACAACTCAAGTCCATGTCATCAAAATATGAAGCCGTTGGAGTGTTGGCCTTAATTTATTGAGATTATGTGAGATAAAAAAGGGGAACAAAATGAGCACAGTCATCATCTGAGGTCACTGCTTTCTCCCAGCACCAGGATTTAGATGTTTTGCTGAAAAAAAAAGCAATGCCAAAAACTCCAGTGAGAGGGAAAGGGAGCTGTGAAGCACTTTGTTTACTCGGGCAAAACGGCACTGAATGAATGCAGCAGCCGCATTTTGCTGATTGCTTGGCAGCTTAATAAGGTTCCTATGGTGCGCTATTAGGACTGAGGCATCTGCAACAAGAGCCCTTTTTGCTCTGCGAAGGGTAAGATAACCCTGATGAAAGGTCCAGCTATGACTGTAATTTAATGGAATGAGGAAAATATTTGGATATGTTCTTATTAGACTCTGAAAAGCCTCAGACTTGCATTAAGACTTCAGATTTTTTTGTTGTTCATTGCTCCATAACTGATCTGATGCATGTTGACATTCCACATACCATGATGGCATATCTTAGTAGGCAGCAAGCCAAAACCTCCTGTTCAGTTTGTTAGGCTTCAAGACATTTCTTTTTTGGAGTACCTGCTGAGTATTAGTCTTTTTTTGCCAAGTTATCCAAAACAACCATTATGCTGTTACCATAGCTGTGATTTGGTGTATTTGTGGGTCAGGACTTGTAAAATTTTGTATTCTGCAGTTTCTGTAGCTTTAAAAATAAAGTGACCTCATCAACTTTGTACTCAGGCCAGGACTCCAAATGAGAAGAAAAATACTGCCCTCCCTTATATGGAAAGAACCTTTTTAGAGTGGATGCCCCATGCCCTTCCACTGTACTGCCTGTCAGTACACTGAACAATCACTTTCTCTCAAGAAACAAAACACAGTTTCCACTACACTCAACAGAAGCTTGAAGAAAAACACATTTTATCTGACGCAGGAGAGCCTCGAGGTTAAGAGTATTTGTCATGATCTTGGTATGTTTGCTTTTTTGACTTTTAACTAACAGACTTGGCTCTCTGTCCTTCCTACAAGAAGAGTTTGGAGGTATGTTTAGAGTTATGCCTTCCAGATGAGGTGGACTAAAACTCCCAGATGTCCAAGTCGGAGGCATATGCATCATATGTAGCGACTTCACTGTAACAGGCCAACACTTAAATGCATTGAATCACAAGCACCTCATGCAGCACATGAAAACACTTACTCAAAACTTGACAGTTCAGTTTCTAGAGAAAACTGGAACAGGTGGTAGAAGTTGGGGGCATTACCCCATGTGGAGACTTTCACAGTTGTTTTCCTGACTAAACTCATGGTTTGTGCTAATTTTGGTTTAGCATTTTGTAACAGTTGTGTTGGCTCTTGCTCAATAGTTTTTCCATACAGTGTATAGACTTTGTGGGGGGTTGTATAAATGAAATTTAGCATGCTTGGAAAGTTTCTGTAGACTGAGAGGAATTTGTTTGTGTAAAAACTTTGATTGGATCTCAAAGACATCTGTTGCTCACATTTGAGTCCTTTTTGTCCTTTGTTTATGTATTTTAACACAACGTATGTTAACATCTTCAACAGAGACCTACAGTATAAGGGTGTGAAATGATTCTCACTGATTTTATGCTTTTATTCCAACCAATCACATCATGATAAGTTATTTAGTCTCTTAAAATCAACTAGCCAGATGTTTATGGGCTAATTTGAAGCTTTAGTGGATGTGTATCCACTTGCTCAATTATAAGACAGGATTTCATGCCAGCAAATGTGGAAATAATATGTCTATTCATTCAAAAATCACAATAAATTCACAAATGAACTTCAGAATTGTGGCTTTAATTGTTTGAAACGAGCTAAGCGCTCGTCATTCAAATGATCTATTGATGCTTCCAGAGTGCCTTCTTCTGCTGGAGCTTTGATGTGGTAGGAATGCAGCTGAAGAGAAACATTTACGTTTTCTCTACATGGAGGATGAGCTGATGAAGGATCCGTGCAGCCTGAGTACTTCCGAACATGCATTGCTATACCATATATAGACTGTCAGCAGCTCTTCAGAGTAAAGCCACCTGGCTTTACCTCTCTCAGTGCACATTTCCATCACAACTATCTGTACTTCATTACATACTGCATTAGTCTGACATTTCTACTTGAGCATTTTATATATCCAAATGTCTTTGAAGGCGAATCTGACAAGAGTGATTATATGAGGAGCAACCTGGAATAAAACATCAATTTGGAGTTTATTCTATCATCTATTCACAAATTCTCATGAATTGTAGAAGTACGTTACTGTAGGCCTACTGAAGCACAGTATCAGTGACTCTGCAATATCTGGTGATATAATGCACAGAATGAATGGAACATGCAAAGTCCTGGAGATAAGCTATTGTACAGTGCATAAAGTGAATGAATATATGCACTTCAAAAAGCAAACAGAAAGCAAACAGTGTGTGTCAGAAGGATACTATCAGAGGGCCTATCAGGTTTATTGCCAAACTATCAGGATAAACAAATATTATGGAGCCAGAGTGATTATAGCATAACCTATAATTTGCCTAACCTCATTTCTGTCATTTATTTCAGTGTTCTTTTCAAGGGATATCTGCACGGTCATAGCTTAGTGTTCGCTGACTTTTCTTTTTGTTCTTCTGCATGTTCCTGCATTACGCACGCACCTTTCCCTCTCCGGGTTGGTGACTCGTCTGAATTACGCTTTGCTCTCTCGCTTTCAGTCTTCCTGAGTGATAACAGATCGCACTGGCCTCAGCTTCACACTCTCCCTTGGCCTTGACCATATAAGGGTCCCGAGGAATCTCGCACCAAAACACGGCCAACGCACACAAAAATGCAGCGACACGCACCGCTCCGAAGAAATCCTCTCCCACCAGTTTGTCCAACGTTTTCAAAACTCTTTTTTTATTTTTGGAACTCTGAATTCCTCAACAAAACTCATTAAAAACTGATACCATAGAAATGGAATTTGTAATCCAAACTGGGTAATTTCTAAGATCTCCACAGTAAAATGAATATAACGTTCATTAGGCTTTGTCAGGACCAAACATCTGACATTATCGTGTTAGATCTCAAATTAACACCTTATATTAATACATCAACACCTAATATGAGGACAGACAGATACCTGGGAGACTAGGAAAGGTCTGTAGGTGTCCCCCTCTCCCTCTCTCAGGCTGAATCCCCAGGGCGCACCACCACGCAGCGTCACGCAGATGTAATCCCCGGTGCCCATGCTGCGCACAGCTCCTCAGCCAAACCTCGCGATCATCGAGCCGTCAGCCGGACCAGCCGCACTTTGTAGAAACCACCTCCACCGCACCGCTGTATAATCCCCATCACCATGAGTTCTGCCTGAGTCCAGCCCGCTCCAGAGACGTCACGGCGCACGGACCCGCCTGCAGGCGTTGCATGCAACTGGTTGGTGAATGCTTGGACTATTTTACTCCATGTCTGCCTGAGCAACATCATCACAATTCTTCAACTTCAGCAGAAAAAAAGCCATAAAAGCCATAAAAACCCTGATAAATACTCCAAAGAGCAAATCCATGAGAGCTATAACCTTTAATTTAAAGATGTAACATGTTATTGTGCATTAATGCAGGTACAGCTACAATTCTTATCTGTGCTTGTTATCTCTATTAGCTGAGTGGTTTGGTTTTATAATGACTCCGATAGAGTGAGTGTGCTTTTTCTTAAGTGGCATCACTGTAGAGTAAACTACTATCAGGACCTAGGCGTCCAAATTAACTTAATTATTCAATTACATATCATGTAGCCTAGTAGTTTCCTCTCACTACAGAATGATCTAATGTTAGTTTCAGAGATTGCAAAAAAGCAGATTTAAAGATACTGAGCATCTCATCAATAATAATACGATTTAATTTGTGTGTAAATGTAGAATGTGATTTCTTCCACGGGTAGTCTCATATCCTCAAATTTTCAGGGACTATATCCGACTGGTATCTACATTCTTGGTCAGTACAATATGGGCTATAGGTTTTGTAACCATCTGACTTCTCCTGTCATTTGCCTTATCAATAGATTTGAATAATTCTGGTGTCAGTTTCTTCTGTTTGTCCTCATCGTTTTATCATAACAGAGAGTGATAACTGCTCTGCTCAGGGCTCAGGTGGTGATGAAACATTTGTGTTATCGGGGCCGCACAGGTCCACATCCCCTGTGCTGACGTGTATGGGTTCCCTCTCTTTCACGCATGCGCACAGCGCCTGACACGACTCACAGCCCCATCAAGGTAGCTGAAGACACCCCGGCCAAAGCCAGAAATTCAACTATACACTCTTCAACATAAAAGCATATTAGAATGCTTTTGCGCAAATACCTGGGTGTCCACAATGTCAAAATTGCTTTTCTAAGTCCTCAAAAACTAGTCCTGATAATTGGGTAGTGTGTTTGTGTGATTCGTATTGTGTAATAACATTTAATCGCCGTTTATGCCTTTATTTTGACATGGGCAGCCGGAAGCATCGTCTCTTTTCTCCGCATCGATCGACCCTGGTGATTTTCGCCGCGTCGCAAGCGTAGCGACCGGTGCTCTAGTGGAGTTTGACGTGGCACTCTGCTTTCACTGACGGCAACACAGTGAAGAGGACTCAGCCCGATATCCAGGTAAAGACCGTCAGGACAGTATTTATAAATGTTGCTTATACAAATGTGTGGTCCTGTGTCAGACACGTCTCTATTTAACGGTATTTGCGTTAGAAGTGAACGCGCCTCTGGTGTAAAGGAAAAGTTTGTTGTAATTTCCGCGTAGCTAGCAAGATGTTTTCTATCAACATGCGATCAACACTGAACGAGGAGCCGCGCTGTCATGTTACTACACTATTTTGAAAAGGTGTTTAGCTGTGCTATGAGCAAAATATTAAATTACAAAGAGGACAACGTGTGTGTCCGTTTAGCTAGACGTAAACTGATGGACGACAGGGATGCTCAGATGTTTAGCCATCATAACGGTCTTTGACGTGGCAATTCTCGGGAAGTGGCAGATACAGTTAGCTGTTTAACTGAACAGTTAACCACGGCTAGTTCATTTTCTTTGGGCTTTTTGTGTGGCTAAAATGTGTTAAATGTGTTTGTTATGTAGTAATAAAGCGCTTTCACGGAGTTGTCAGCGCGCAGCTGTTTTTGTGGACCCAGCTGTGCCGAAGTTGGACTTGTTTTAAAAGGTTTGACACCCTGAAAAAGTCTACGGGCCCATTGCTTTTATAACACATCATTTACTGCGGAAGACAGCAAAACCCATGAACAGCCTTTAGGCCACAACACAGAAAGTGAAATGGTGCAGTTGACTCCATGTGTTTTTGAAATGGCCTTAAGTACAGGCCTGTAGGAGTGATCATATAGCCACAATTATGCGAATGTGAGGGCAAACACTGCAAACTAACTAACCCTACTTCATTAACTGTCAATTAGTGTAGTTCTGACAGCAAAACAAACTCATGCAGTCACTTCAAGATCATATTAGCAAGGATAGGCCTGCCTTATCTCTCTTGAAGCAATATCAAAGGTCCATGTGACAGGAGTGTTGATGATTGCATGAGGTCAAATATCAGTTGTTGTTGGTGTGGTTTTGTAAACATGCTAGATTTATGAAAGAAATAGATTTAAGAGTTACATTTAAAGGGTGGATGCAAACTGTCCAAAAATGGCAGGTTTTCACTAGGAATATTTGTTTACATCTGACAGCAGACTACCTACAGAATAAAAAAGGTTTGTAAAAATTGTAAAAATTATGCAAACTTTAAACATTCTTCTTTCAATTTAACAGGTTGTCAAGACTCATTCATCTTGGCATGAAAAGACAGTAACAGTCATCAACATGAGTCAACAGGGTTATGTTGCGGCACCCCCGTACTCCCAGGCCCAGCCAGGGATGGGGGGCTACCAAGGTGGATTTGGGACTGGCCCTGCACAGCCCCTCTACGGGCATTATGGGGGACCACCCCAAGCATTCGCCGCCCCGCCAACGGGTAAAGGACTTCTAATCTTATATTTGGATTTATTTTCAAATAGGGCTGCAACTAATGACTATTTTCATTGTCTGTTAATCAGCTGATTGTTTTCTCTCTAAATCGATTTGTTGTTTGGTCTAAAAAAAGTCAGAAAGCGGTGAAAAATGTTGATCAGCTTTTCCCAAAGCCCAAGAGGACATCCCCAAATGCCTTCTCTTGTCTACAACCCAAAGATATTCAGCTTACTATCATAGAGCAGAAAATAAAGCAGAAAATATCCACATTTAAGAGGCTAGAATCAGAGAAATTGTACTTTTTTTTCCTAAAAAATTGCTCAAACCAATTAATTGACTATGAAAATTGTTAGCAAATTAATATGATATTTGACAACTAATCGATTAATGGACTCATTGTTGCAGCTCTATTCTTAAATAACATGGTTGTTAGGCTTCCATGTAAAAAGTTCAGTCTTGCCACTGAGCAAGTTCAATCAAATGTAGCAACAAGTGCCCTTTCTCCACAACAACAATAGGAGCTCACATTTCCCAGGCTTTCAGTTTTGAAGTTTCCTGTTTTGGGCGACATCAAAATTCTCAGATAACAGGCCTCAAGTGAGTGCTTTGCAGAATATGAGTAATGGCTGCTAACATGTATTGTATTTGTATTATATTCTTCATTATATTTTATCTGTCATGGAGATCGTAATTCAGGTGCTATACCACACGTTATATGCCAGTGGCACAAGCAAAGACCCTGTAGCTTTATTTGCTTTATTTTAAATGTCACTAAAATTTGGCAACAGACTTTACTTTGTCTGAATATACTGTGCAAAAGTTTGGATCTACAATCATACAGTGAAAAAACAAACATACTGCATATACACTGCTGACATGGTGTCTGTTATTCACTGTAGCTATGATGAAATCACCAGTTTCTTCTGCTGCCGGCATGCCTCCACCTCCAGTGTCCACTCAGTACAATCCAAATATCCAGCAGAATGGCGCACACCCACAAAGGTAACAATCTTCACTAACAGCAACTGTTTGGCACCTCTAATTTTCTCTCTGAAATCAACATAAGGAGATTATGAATGTGCAAATGTCATATTTGAAATACACAAAGAAAGATATGCACAGATGATGATTCATAAGAGGGCACTATTATTTTTTGCTGTCTCTTTTTTAAGTGAAAAGTTTTTTAATCAGCAGGGATGAGATGCACTGAATGAGATGCAACGATTCACACCATGTTGGCAAAATTTCATACTGCATGTTAAACACATCGTGAGGCCACACTGTACCTGCTGTGAATTAATAGCTGTTATATTCTTTAGATACCCCGCTCCACCAGCTGCTTCTGCTGCTTATGGGCAACCTCCGCAGTCTCCATACAACACCATGGCCTCTCCGGCCCCGCCTCCAACTCAGCAGCTCACCAATCAGATGAGTGCTATGAACTTGGGCAACTATGGTAAGTTTTCTATACTTGTTACAAATCACAGCAGACAAGTAATTGTTTTTATTGATTGTAGTATTTCAGTGGAAGAAATTATATTGGGATTAGAAAAATGTCAGCCAGAATATACTCACCAGATTGTATTTCTTCATTTCATTTCTTTATTGTGTAGCCCCAGGTCCCATGCAGAGCCCTCCTCCCCCATCGAGCTCTGTAGCCCAGCAGCCTTTCCAAACATCCCCTCCTCCAGCAATGGGCCAGCCACAGATGCCTCCAGGCATGCAGTCACCCCCAGCAACCATGCCAATGGCGGGCCCACCAATGGGAGGCCCACAAATGGCAGGCCCTCCAATGGCAGGCATGGGTAGACCCTTCCCCGGACCACCTCCTCCAGGCCCTGGAGGTTTCCAGCAGCCTAGTCTCGGAGGTGCTGGTCCACCAGGATATCCACAGCAAGCAGGTAGCTGTGACGCTGTAAATAAAACAATGTTCAGCTCCCACCAGTCAAAAGATGGACCTGAAAGGGATATTACATCTTTTTTGACATGAGATTATATAAGTTACTTACTCGTACTGTTACTGATACATGGTCATTAGCTCAGTGTGTGGATTCTGTGGTCAGAGGAGTCTTCTGCTCGACAGACAGAAATTAACAACAGCAAATGGAGGAAGTAAATCAAAAGATTTTAATATATCAACCACAACACAGTAAAAAAACTGTGTCACAGAACAATTTAGTTTGTTGAACATTTCTGTAATACATAAGAACGTGGCAGAAGAATCAGTCTTTGCAAGTAATTAGATTAGCAGTTAGATTAGAATTTATTGTAAGGTTTGGGACTCTGCTTCACCCAAATCTGTCTCTTCACATTGCAGCCAATAAATATAATTTAATAGCCGGCATATACTGTTTTAATGTACAGGTCAGTTTGGGGGACAAATGGCTGGGCCCCAGCCAGGCATGCCAGGGGCCTTCCCTGGAGCAGCAGCCGGACTGGCTGGACCACCTCAGAAGAAACTGGACCCTGACTCTATCCCCAGCACAGTGAGTAGATGACTAATCCTCTTCTGACTGCATACCTTCACAGACCAGCACACCACATATGTCATTCCACATTTTCTCTCCTGAACCAGCAGCTTATTAATTGCCAAAAAAGTGTCCGGCAAATGCATGTGCATCTTTTCTTTTGAGTATTTTCAGTGATGTTGTTAGTTCTATGGTGGGTAATGTAAAAGGTTTAGGCCAACTAGGATTACAGAAACATGCTTGGAGATATTTGTCCTCACATTTAGGCATATAATCAAGCAAAAGCAGCCATAAACTTGATGAACATTGCATGATTTCTTTGCCATGTAGTAAAGCTGTCACTATTAACTCTTGAGGAGTCAGATTGTACTGTAATGCATAACTTTTCTGCTTTAGACCCAGGTGATTGAGGATGACAAAGCAAAGCAAGGGGGGCAGGTCTTCAACACAAACATTAGAGGACAGGTTCCACCTCTGGTCACGACTGACTTCACAGTCCAGGACCAAGGTAACTCGAAATCCCCTGTTTAACTAATTTATTTATTTTCAATATGTACAGTGTACTTGCTTCGGTTGACGACAACAGATTCAAATTTCTATTTCATTTGTGGTTTGCACTTCATAATTTATCAGCCTTTGCCTGTGTAGACTTTCCTTGATAATTTTAATGACTGACTTCTGATGTCTGGTAATGGTAAATTAAACATAGAGAATAACAGTCCACTTTTCTTTCTCAGAGAGTGGTAACCTTCTTTTTGCTAATCCCAGGCAATGCCAGTCCCAGGTTCATACGTTGCACCAGCTACACTCTACCCTGCACCACCGATCTGGCCAAACAGTGCCAAGTGCCCCTGGCTTCCATCATTAAACCCTTTGCCAGTTTGCCAAAGAATGAGGTAAGTCACTTGAAGCCAGTTGCCCTATCTGAAAACAAAAGTTCAAATAATGTCAACAATACATAATTACCTGCTAAGACTGAACAGATTCGTAGCAGCTTGGTTGTGAAAAAGCACATTTTCCTCATCCAACTCATGCAGGGAATAATAAACGCTAATGCATACCACCGTCTCCCACAGACTGAGAATTTATTTGTGGTGGTCAGCCTTGTGTTGGGAAGCATCCATCACTTGAGTAGGCTGTGATACAGTGTTGTGTGCAGAGTTCTGATTTTCTTCCCGCTCTGTGTGTTTACACATTAACTCATGCTAATATTTTCGGCCAATCTGCACTTTTCGCATGTTGATGCGATTGCAAATCATGCAATACAAAAAATCGTTGTGGCTGCACCTACATTCTGTAAATGGGATACTGGCATGTGAAAAAATTAATCCTACACCAAAGCTCTGTCCAAGTCATCTCAAGAATGACTCATGAAACTTACATGCATACAAGACGCATGTGTTTTTCTGCATTAGGAACTCCCAAGTATTGCATTTCTAATGGTTTTTGTTATGTTTTCCTATTTGAATCACAGTTTTAGATATCAGGGTTAAAAACAGCTGTAGCCTTAATTGTGATTTCTGACTGTAGCATGTACCTACAGGATAGAGATCGGTACATTTGCTTTGATTTTATTTATTGATTATTAAAAAAGAAAAGTAAATTTGGGGCAGTAGAAGATGCAACTACCAAAGGTGCTTTATTTCTCTGTGTACTAGAAAACTTCATTTGTCCTGTGAATGACCTCCTTTTGGATCATATGTGATCCAAGAATCCTCAGATATTTCCTCCCTCCACCCGACTTGTCCCAGGCACCAGTTGGCCTTTTTAGGCAATGTTAGCTTTCTCTCATCTGACTTTAGGCTAATTAGCCAATGTCAGACGTGCAGAGACCACTGAAGAAGAAAGGAGGTTTATACAAAAGGGATTAAACTTGAGTGTATTGCACTGTCGGTTGTGATTGCATCTAGTGCAACGTGGTGCATGATCACGCTACAATTAAACCAGAATAGTAAAACTTAAACCACGCTCTGAGTTTGTTCATAGGTCAGAGGAGTGTGCTGTTCCGTTTGGATGCTATATGCATTGTTTTGTCAGCCAACAGATTTTGTTCTCTGCACTGGGTAAACAGCCCTAAGATAACATAAACACTTTCACTCTCCATCCTGAAGTCTCCAGTCTAATAATAAACCTGCCTGCTGCTTTGTCTGCATGTGTTTCATGGTAGTTGAGTTCATTAGAAGCAAACGTTTTAGATTAATGTTGCGCCAAAGCCTGCATACAGTACTCAGTGACTGTGCTGTAGTATGTGTATTAAACAGCTTCAGGCTCAGCATTTACATTCCACGACAGTGAAATGTTCTGTATATGAAGGTGCAGTGTGTATTCTTTGGGTGCCATGGAATCGGTACAGTATGTTCAAGAGTGTGGTACAAGTACAGTAAATATTGCATGGCTGAAAACATGGGCAACAACGAAGCGAATGTAGGCACGTTATCCTCATTCTCTAAAAAATGAAAAAAAAAAACATTATCCATATGTTGTATATGATCCATGCTTTTCTGAAAACAATGAAGACCGTCGTGAAGGTCTTATAGTTGTTAAAGATGTTGATTTCCTTCTGAGGAACACAGTTATGTGATTTTTTTTTTTTTTAATTGAGGAACGTTTGTTGAAAACCTGATCATAATGTCTGTGTGTGTCCCTGTGTAGACTCCTCTATATGTTGTGAACCATGGCGAGACGGGCCCGATCCGCTGCAACCGATGCAAGGCCTACATGTGTCCCTATATGCAGTTTATTGATGGAGGGCGTCGCTACCAGTGTGGTTTCTGCAACTGTGTCAATGAAGGTACTGCACAATTAAAAAATCCTTAACATGACAAGCGGCCAGCACAACGATACATCATACTAACTTAAGAAATCAAAAAGAAAAAGAAAACGGGAGCATTGAACTACAACCCTGATTCCAAAAAAGTTGGGACGCTGGTTAAAACATTAAAAAAACAGCATGCAAACGAACTGTGTTCACTGACAGTTTTACAAAGTGCTCCTGAGCCCATTTAGTAATATCCTTTACACAATCATGTGTTTCACAAAGTGGTAAACCTCGCTTCAACATTTAAACATTAAATATATTCTCTCTGTAATGAGTGTAAAAAGGATTAGCAAATTATCACATTCTGTTTTTTATGTTTTACACACTGGCCCAACCAGTGGAATCAGGGTTGTATGAATATAATGTGCACAGATCTATATTCAGTTGTATTTCTTTGTCTTACCAGTGCCAGTCTTCTATTTCCAACATCTGGACCACATGGGCCGGAGGGTGGACTTCTACGAGAGGCCTGAGCTTTCCCTGGGGTCCTATGAGTTTGTAGCCACCATGGATTACTGCAAGGTACAGAACAACTACTAAAGCTCTGTCAAGTGCAACTCAGTACACATGATACAGAGTGGATGAAGGAAGAGACAAGAGACAGGCACTTAAATTCAGGGATTTGTTTGCTGGTGAGAAGTTTATGTATCGATAAGTTGTCACTGAAGTCTGATCATGTATGGTATTTTTCAGCACCCTACATTATTCATCACAACCTGACTATATTAAAACTGAAGCACAGGAAGTGGTCAGCTCAGTTTTCTACGGGTGCTTTTGCCTGATTAGTGCGTTTTATTTGGGCTGGTGTGAAAGCTGTCAATCAGTCCCTGCGGCGGACCAAACAACCGGACAGAGACC
Source organism: Chelmon rostratus (assembly GCF_017976325.1). NCBI lineage: Eukaryota > Metazoa > Chordata > Actinopteri > Chaetodontiformes > Chaetodontidae > Chelmon > Chelmon rostratus. Next base: position 8,596,194 of record NC_055680.1, on the reverse strand, counting down.
CTTGAGAGGAGAAGGTCTTAGTCTGATCCGAAACAAAGAGTGGAATAATTTGTTTGTGTTGAGAACGTGATCCGACCTTGATCTAATCCAACTACTAGGCGTACACTGCAAGATTGTGTGAAGATTTTCCCGTAGCCAGGCATGTTCTGCATGGCGGGATGCAGATTAGCAAATTTAATACTTGCTAGCAACCAGCCCAGGAATGAATTGAGATTGGACTTGGACTGATACAACGCAGAATGTTGGATTCGGCTGGTGGACCTTCTTCCTGTGTTCATGTTCCTGCTCATGCCCCAGACACATCTGACCACTGAGTGAAGTGACGTTCTCATGCGGTTTTAGTGCTGCATTTTGGCTCGCTTGGATTTTTCTCTGTGAAAAGAAAAGTTCACCAACATATCGACTGATTTAGAGCGTCGCAAACATAATAGGTTTGAAAACTCTTTAAAAAAAAACAGCGATACCAATCAGCTGCATGTCCCCATGGAGGCTGTGGCTGTTGAGAACAACTTTAGAGGGTCAGATTAAGCTGGCAAAGTTGAGTCACTCCACTGGCCTACTTCTGCTCTGTTTATTAAGACTTGGAAACAACCTCTGCAGGCCCGCTATTAAACAAAAGCCTGCAAGGTGAGTGTCTTGCCATGGGTTATAACTGTGGAAACATAACAATGTCTAACTGTCAGTCCCCCTCACACACACCCCATTGCCCTCCTTTCAGGAATTCTTTATGGACGTGGTTATAAGCTAGCAGAAATGGAAGACATATCTGGTATTAGAGATCTAATAAGAGAAATGGAAGGTGGATGGCATCAGGGTCTTATGATTAAGACCTTAAATTAGAGGATACAGTACTGAAAATAATAATTTGTTGCTCAGGACTCGTTAGTTCAAGAGCTTACGTTTGCCTAAGGAATATTTTTCTCATTTCCTTTTGAAATTAGGTATTTTATGCTTCATTCCTGTCAGGCCATGTTAGCCTGGAAAGATTTTAAAATAGCAACTAACTCATTTCACCTGCTGCCTTCTTCTCACACAGAACAACAAGCCCCCGAACCCTCCTGCCTACATCTTTATGATTGACGTGTCCTACAACAACATTAAAAGTGGGCTGGTGAAACTGATATGTGATGAGCTGAAGACTCTGCTGGAGAATCTGCCCAGGTACACACAAGAAATCAGAAAAACATACACACTCCCGCTGCACAGGGACAAATATAACATGTATAATCTGTTAATCGTCTCGAATGCTGTTATTACGGTTCAAATCCAACATATGGCTTGCCAAAAAAGGACTTCCCTCAAGTCTTCAATGCCAAGCCAACTATTTGTTCTCATCAACTGAATATTTGTGCATGAAGTTTTGCAAATGCTGGGTATCGGTTAGGGAGGGCGCCAAGCCTGCCAAAAATGGAAAGTATTATCATGCAGGCTCTCGTCTTTGACAGGCATCCAAAACAAAAAGCTTTGTTGTGCAGACAACACTGGTTTTGTGGTAAGCATGACTCCGGAAGTCAGCTCTTGATTTATCACAGAGGAGAGGATGATTTACTCCAACCCTGCTTACTTAAAATAACTTGGAAATGTTCTTTTCCTCTCTCCACCTCATTAGGTCCAGCAGCAATATATCCATATTTGTCTGCTGCCATGACATCATCCTTAAAACACTTAAAGCGTACTCCAGATAAGCCACCTCTTCAGCCGTGTTCGAATCTTCACTTTTGTTTTACAGGCAGTAGATTAAAGCATTTGCATACCCAGCATTTTTATAAGGTTCATGTAAGTCTGCAGTATTTTCTAAAATGCATGTTTAATTCACTCAGGATAAAGCTAGAGCCTAGTTTAAATAAATGCAGATGTAGACAAAGACATTTTATCATCACTGGTATTTTTTAATCACCGTCTTGCATGAGAAAGAACAAAATAAACCCCTCCACACTGAATCTGTTATTTCCAACAGCACCTGTGACTAATGTTCGGAGAGGAGCTGCTGTTGACTAATTGCATATTTACTTTAACTGGTCTGAGCCACATTACATGTTCCTTCGAGTGTCTGGGTGATATAAGAAGAGAGTCAGTGAGGGCAGTGTCAGTAAAGAATGCTTTGAAATGACTGTGATGATGGAAGGTTTTGATGTATGGTTTTGGTTCAAGCTAGCTACCAGTTCCACACCCGGACTCAGAGTGTTCTGGGAAACATCAGCGGTTTTCATGTCTTTATTTCTTCAAGTGGCACTTATCTGCAAGTCAAAAAACATTTGTTGCTGACGTTTTATTTCATAAGTCAGAGATTTTCCAGGAAAGGACTCTAGGATTTGAGACTAATTAAAGATTTAAGACCGCACTTTCAATGAATTGCTAGTTTAACATCAAGAGTCTTTTAGTCCGTGCACAGGAGGTCAGCTGAGCCTGCAAAAATGTGAAATTTATCTTTAGATAACCATACAATTAAACATATATAAAGGCTAAAGTTTCAAATAATAAATGGATTTATATTTACTTTGGTTTAAATGAAGCTGTTCTTTCAAGGAAATTAGTATTTTCCTTATAAGTAGTACACATACACAAAGCTCTTTCCAAAAAATTTCAGAAGAAATTATGCAGCACGTTGACTCTAATCCAAACTAAATTAACAGACATGACTCACAAGTAAATGGCTTCAGTTGTTTGCTTCAGCGACCAACATTTACTTGGACTTTGTAAACCTGCAGCGGCAGATTCTTTCCTCTTCCTGTGGATCGCCACTCAGGACATTTGCTTCACTATAATAAACAAGTCCATCTTGGATGTTACTCCGCTCTTTGATGAACGTTGATACTCGGTCATTTGACGTGGTTGGGAAATGGCCCGTATATTTGGTGAAATGGTGCTTGAGTGGGATGGGCATCCCGAAGAAAAGTGCCAATTTAACCAAGTTATTTGAGTAACAGCATTTGTGCTTCTAGAAGGGCGCTGTTAAGGTGGTCTTAGACATATACAAAAGGCCCAGAAATGCAGAGACATGACAGCAAGCACAAACGCATCTTTGACACGTCGGACAAATTTTTTTTTATACACTGCACACATGCAGCCATTGTCAGTAACAATGAACCACTAGACGCATCCTGGAACTCACTGACGCTCGTTCTCCCTCGCCAGAGAGGAAGGTGCGGAGAGCTCTGCGATTAAGGTCGGCTTTGTCACCTACAACAAGGTCCTCCACTTCTACAACGTGAAGAGCGCTCTGGCTCAGCCTCAGATGATGGTTGTGTCAGACACGGCTGAGATGTTTGTCCCGCTGCTCGACGGCTTCCTCGTCAACTACCAGGAATCGAAGGCCGTGATCTCCAAGTAAGATGCAACCTTTCGTGAATTAGTGGAAGGACTGGCCCATGCATTAGAGGGAGAATTAGGCATGTTTACTCCACAAATACATCAATGTTTATTTTTAAATCAGTGGACGGGAAACTCTTTAATAATGTTAACATGGCTTCCATTGAATATTTCAAGAATAGTCTTTCTTGAAGTGAAAACCAAAGCTTGACTAGGACAAAACACTGAATCAATACTGAGTCTTTTACTTAAAACTACCAGGCCATAATGCTGTCCCTCTCCTCTCCAGCCTCCTGGACCAGATCCCTGACATGTTTGCAGACACCAACGAGAGCGAAACGGTCTTTGCCCCTGTCATCCAGGCCGGCGTGGAGGCATTCAAGGTGAGCCACAGTGTGACATCTGTCAACATGAAGTGGGAGAGGAGGGGCCTTCTGCTACCTCTCTGGGTCATGTGCACGGCTGCCATAGGCTTGGATGGAGACCATTCCAATGTCATTAGCACAATTGGAAGCCACGTTTGATTGGCAGCATTGCCTTCAATCGAACGTGCTGGTGTCTTTTAGTTTTTACCTCGATACTCATCGACAAAATGCAACCGCCGCCACGAGATGATTTCAGTTTGTCAAAATATTTCAAATGTGTCGCTGAACTCGTTCAACCTATCAACTCAGCAAAGTTTCTTTTTTCTCTGCCTGATATGTTTGTGTTTACTTTGAAGTCCAACAAACTTTCCCAGTGATATGAGGTCAGTCTTTTGGCGCACAGGAAAGGAAAAGTTCACACACAGCTTCCCTTTAATTGGAAGCAGTCGTGACATTACACAACAGCAAAGAGTCTGAGACTTATTTATTTGCTCGTGCTGATTCATGTTCATATTTTCATTTTGGGTATTGCTTCAATCTCTAACTTTTCTTTATCAGTTTATTTTGCCACACAGGGGAGCACTCTGTAAATAAATCTGATCCTCTGCAGGAGTGGGAATCTGCACCGTGTGACCTCATGATTTCACTGTGAAGCAATAAACAACGCGTCAGGAAGGAGCACGCTACACACCTTCGTGTGATCGTTCTTTTTAAGATCTTTTCTCGCTCTCATCACTCTCTCCCCTCCAGGCAGCAGAATGTAGCGGAAAGCTCTTCATCTTCCACTCCTCCATGCCAACCGCCGAGGCTCCCGGTAAACTGAAGAACAGGGATGACAAAAAGCTGGTCAACACTGAGAAAGAGAAGGTGAGTCCAGGCCTTACCTGCAGCAAGCACTGGAATTTGATTTTTCTGTACGATTTTAAAAAAGCACAACTGCATTTCATACCAAGTCAATGCCTTGTTTGTCCCGCAGACCCTGTTCCAGCCTCAGAAAGCAGTGTACGAGCAGCTGTCTAAGGAGTGTGTGGCACAGGGCTGCTGCGTGGATCTCTTCCTCTTCCCCAGCCAGTACGTGGACTTGGCAACCATGGCTGATGTCCCATCGCACACCGGAGGCTCCGTCTACAAGTACAACAACTTCCAGGTGCGACATTGTGCATTCAAACCTGTTTACAGGCCTCTCATTGCCCACACAACGATTCTACAAGCAGACACATAAAAGATATGGACAATATGCTCGTTTTTATTTCTTGTCATTACACGGAGAAGTCATAATTTAACACAGGCAGCCTAATAAAAGCTAGTTGTATCCACATGATGACTTTGGCGCAGTACCCACAGTCTATTATAGACCTGTCCCATAGGAATGGTGGAACAAGCATGGGAAAATGCCCCAAACTGTACAATCACACCACATACTGAGGCAGTACAATCCACTTTCACACACATGGTGAAAACCTACACTGAAATACTTACCTAACAGCACAACACAGGCATTAAACATGACAGTGTCTGTGAGCTACAGCATTTTATCCTTCCATAAAAACTGATTTAGTGTTCGTTCATTTTTTACTTTTTCCCTAACCGACGTTTTAGTAAATCAACTCTTGGTATTAGATGAAACGTCTTGTGTTAAGGTGCATTTATGAGTCCCCAGGCTGCTTTGCATTGTCATGGGGCCAAATTGTGACAACACTGCCATCTGCTGGATGAAGCTCAAATAATATTCACGGCTGATGTCCTTGATGTTGTCAGGTGGAGACCGACGGGGAGCATTTCCTGAGAGATCTGAGGAAAGACGTGCAGAAGAACATCGGATTTGATACCATCATGCGTGTTCGTACCAGTACGGGTAAGACAGAGTACATGACATACCCAAGACTATCCATGTGCTACAAGGAGGTACCTCTCAGTATTTTACACTTTTGTGCGTGTGTTCCCTAAGGCTTCAGAGCCACAGACTTCTTCGGAGCCATCCATATGAACAACACCACAGACATAGAGATGGCAGCTGTGGACTGCGACAAGGCTGTGACCGTAGAGTTGAAGCACGACGACACGCTCAGTGAGGAGACTGGGGCGCTCATGCAGGTATGTGCCTTTTAAAAATGCTCATTTTGTCTTGTTTGGATTGAATCCCAGAGGCTGGGTGATAACTTATGTTTGCACTCTGTTTCCCAGTGTGCCTTGCTGTACACCACCATCAACGGGCAGCGACGTCTCCGCATCCACAACCTCAGCCTGAACTGCAGCTCGCAGCTGTCTGAGCTGTACAAGAGCTGCGAGACCGACTCACTCATCAACTTCTTCGCCAAATCAGGTGTCCTTCTTTACGATAGTGTCTCCAGTTTATCTTTGATTTAAAGTTTGCACTCGACGCACAGATTAGTTCACTGTAGCCAAACGCATAAAAGATGTATTTTTCCTCCCGTGATGTATGAACAGTCCCTTATTTCAGGAAGGAGTCATTCCATACAGTCAGCTCTTTATTTGGGGTGTAATGGAGTGCAGACGTAGCCTGCTGATGTACTGCAGTGTCATCCTGACCTTTGCTGAATTCACCCCATGCATCACTCAATAATCTACTCATGCTCACAGACTTATGAGTAAAAGCAGAATGAGTTGTGGGAATAAGGACCACATGTTTCACATAAAACACATGAGCTTTTCTGTAATCTGCACATAGCGAGCACATCACTTGAGTACAGCTCGATGAACTGACCTTCAGTTGCCTTCTTTCATCGTTCATCCTTTGTGTTTTACTCCCGGACTTATCCTGAGCCGCCGATTAGGACCCCGTGCTCCCCTCCTTTTAACCAACCTTTTCTCATGCCCACTCAGCTTACCGCGCCATATTGAACCAACCTCTCAAGAATGTGAGGGAGATCCTGGTCAACCAGACAGCCCACATGCTGGCCTGCTACAGGAAGAACTGTGCCAGCCCCTCCGCTGCCAGCCAGGTCAGCGCAGGACAGCATCTGGAATGAAATGTGTTGAATTTAAGCTTTTGATTTCGTCCGCAACGATTTTACTGTGCCGTCTCTAAACCTTTTCACGCCTGCATCCACATGCAGCTGATCCTGCCTGACGCCATGAAGGTGTTTCCAGTCTACATGAACAGCCTCATGAAAACCGCTCCCTTGGTCGGCAGCACGGAGCTCTCGACAGATGACAGAGCGCATCAGAGGCTGTCGGTCATGGCCATGGGGGTGGAGGACACACAGCTGCTGCTCTACCCACGCCTCATCCCGCTGGTAGGGGCACGCACGCACGCACACACACAGTACATTGCTGAGATAAATCCACTCCAAGTTACAAAAGTTATATGGTTTAAAGAAAAGAATTTGTGTAACTTACTTAAATGACTGCACATGCTTTTTGAACCTGCCCATCTCAATGGGAACGCTGCAATCTGCTTCATGCGTTCTCATTTCTTTCAGCACAACATGGACGTGAGCAGCGAGGCCCCACCTGCTCCGCTGCGCTGCTCGGAGGAGCGTCTGACAGACGCTGGCATGTTCCTGCTGGAGAACGGCCACTCCATGTTTCTGTGGCTGGGCCAAGCGAGCCCGCCAGACCTCATCCAGAGCATCTTTAACCTGCCCTCGCTCGCCCACCTGCAAGGACACATGGTCAGAATAACAGCACTCCGACCTCAGCATATTTCGAAACCAAACGAAACAGTATCTGTTTTTAGAGGCGTTATTTTGTTACCTCTGTGGTGCCTGGAGGCATTACAGCATGCTCAGAGAATGTCTGAATGTCTGGGTGTTTACTTAGGCAATATGTCAAAAGTCCACTTTTTAGAAATAGACACTTCTTAACTCAGGAAAGTCTGAATATGGAATAAAATGTTACATCTGACCATGATTTGATCTAACATGAATTATTTGATACATCCAGATATTAGACCAGTTGAACCTGTAAAATGAGTTCAAACATTAATTTTCAAGGCAGAGCTCAAACGACACTTCAGCATGTGCTACAGGCACACAGGAGAAGAAAGCAGAGCAGAAATGTGTCAGAGCAGGCACACAGCAAGGAGAAGGAACAGCTTAATTTAACGAAATCTCAACTTTGAAAATCAAGGCTGTTTTTTTTTCCCATCCTCAAATCAGGACATCATGCTGCAGCATTGTTCTTTCATGCCTCTACGTGTTCTTATCAAGGCTTATTTTAGACTAAACCAGCTTTCCAATTGTGTTTTTCAGCCCGCTCTGCCAGAACTGGACAACCCATTGTCAAAGAAGGTGCGATCCATCATCAGCGGCCTGCTTGAAAAGAGGCCGAACTCCATGAAGGTAAGATCTCAAGAGCAGCCAAACCAAACGATTTAATGCTGCAGATAACATGTAATTGAAGCCAAATGCTGCGCGGCGTTGAATGATCTCTCCCTCTAGTGGGGCAGTTAAATAACTGCGCCCTCCAAACTCATGCGACAGCCTCCTTTAATATGTGTGACTGCCATGTTGCTCTATAAACCAGCTAATCATAGCCCAGCTCTACAATGTAAATCTACAATTACTGTATAAAAGGCTAAAATGTGTAAAAGTTGAAAACAGAACACTTTTTTTTTGGAAGAAACTTTATAATTTAACTGTTGTTGGTACGTTTCATTCGTGTTATTTAGCTCTAGAATCACATTTATTACTCTAAATCCATAGAGGACCTTGTTTCTAATGAAGCAGTCTGAACAATCATTAGTCACATGTCAGTGTGTCAACAGCAGCATGAAGGTCTGTGTGTACGTGGGACACAGCTAGCACAATGTAAAACAACTAGTAACTAGCATTTGTACAGGAAACAGATCACATTTGCTTACTTTTTCCCCCTCTCAGCTCCAAATCGTGAGGCAGAAGGACAAACCAGAGATGCTGTTCCGTCAGTTCCTGGTGGAGGATAAAAGCCTGCACGGTGGAGCTTCCTACATGGACTTCCTTTGCTACGTTCACCGAGAGATCAGGCAGCTGCTCACTTAACCCGCGACGCTTGGCCTCGGCTTCCCTTCCCCGACCGGCCTGGGAGAAACGCGACATCTATCTAACGGACCACGCACAAATCTCACAGGGTCAGTCTCACTCTGCTCCATTTGAATTCTTTAGGACGGTCCACAGAAAGAAACTTGTGCGAGTTTGACAAAGACAGAGGAAGAATGGAGTGACCAGGAGGAGCCGTTTGAGATTTAATCCTGAGAGTCCAAAGCTGCCTTTCTGACCCGCTTTAGATAACACACAGTATGATCTTCAAATAACCACTTGTCAGATGAGGAACTTCCAAGTAAAACTGGAGACATGAAGTGGACAACACATCCAACATGTCCCACAGATACGTGTGTGTGAAGAACTGTGGAGACCGGAATGACATCAGTGTCTGAGGCTGGAACGCATTTTGGCACAAGGCCCACTGGCACAAGCAATACAGCATATTTCTCCACTGTGCAAGCCTTTTTTTCATTTCTCTTTGTAGATTAAGTGTCAAGACAAGGGGTTATTTGTGGGCAATACTGTAGATGTTGACTTTGAAACTCAAAAATGTCCGCCCGTCTTTGTTATACGTAAGTTTCTCCCATGAAAACTACATATGTAAGGAGTCTCAGTAACTCATTTTAAAATCTTAACTTCTTTTTTAAACAAGCTCAAAAGAAATTTTACAGTATTTAAACAGCATACATATAGAGGTTTCTACATTTTATCACACTTTTGCTGCCCAAGTGGAAAATGTACTAAAATAAACATTTCAATGATGTATCCACATTATCAGGTACTTCATAATTTAGCAGAAACTGTCCTTTTTCAAAGGAGGTAATGGCACATCCAACTATCTCAGATTTTTCTCTTCAGTCATGAAAAGAAGATCCGGCACACTGCCTGTACTCAGCATCACAATTCACTGATCGTACCAACGTTGCATCAAGAGTGTTCGTCACGGGAGTTAAACACGCTAGGCAAAGGTGCGGGGGGACCAAATCATGAGTATGATCAGTCGGTTGTGATGCTGAGCAAGAGCAGTGTGCGGGATCTTCTTTTGGTAAATAAAATAAAATCTGCTGCTGCCACAACTGAATTCATGCAGTGCATTTGTGTGACACATGCTCCCAACAGAAAAAAACAATCAGATTCTTTGAGCATTTACAGCAGAGATTTGATTTTCACACTGTGCAGTGATGCAGAAAACATTTTGTTTGGTGTTCTGAGATTAAAATGAAATGAACACAGCTGTTGCTCTGCATAGAAAACAGGGACCAACTTGTGTGTCCTGATGGAAAAAACTTTATTTTTCTACACGACACGAGTCAGAATAGGAACTGGAAAGGGATGCTTCAAGGAGACTTATTTAAAAGGTTTAGGGACCAAATATGCAGCTTCTCTCTAAAACGGCCACACAACAATCCAACAAGGGAAAAAAAAATATCTCGTAACTCGTCGGACTGATTCAATTTCACAGATCGGGCTTGTGCCAGGACAGCTGTAAAATGAGCAGTTACGACTGGATCATCAGAGTTTGTCAGCAGACTGTTGGTGAGGAAGAACTCGCTGCTCAACCCAAATTCAGTCAAATCTTGTCACTTTAATAACTGTAGACAAAATCGTCTGTAGTGATATGTAACATTTCAGTCTTGAGTTTCAGAACAGTAACAGCATCAAACTGTAATGCGTTGCTGGTTTTTGTCGAGGTAATTGCTTCTGTATAATTCATGTACACATCTGTACGATTTTGTGTTCGTGTGACCTACAAAAAGTCTTTTTGTACATGAAATACACAACTTGTGTTTTCAAAATATTACCATCTGCCTTAAGTTGATATTATAGTTGTTGAAAAAAAATCTTAAAATATATATGTGCTCGAGGTTTATGGCTGATTTCAATCTTTTTGGTTTGTATGCAAACATATCTCAGGTTATTTGAGTACCTTCGTGTTTTAAGTTGGAACAAGTGATTTCAATTAAACTGGAAAGCTGGACGGCTGTTTTTTTGAGCACACTTATAGAAATTCATGATGGGCCATGTGTATTTTATTCCAAACCCTCAACAAATTTTGTCTGAATTAAATTCTTGACATAACTTTTGTTGCTCATTTTATTTCGCCATGACAAATACATTTAGTTCACAAGTACAGAAAATTTATCAAAGAATTGAACAAGTTCTTTTTAAATGTGAATGTTTGTCCAAACACTCAACACAGAAAACCCTCTGACCTTTCTCAAGAAAACCTGTTCCATGTAAAACCCTTATTGGTTGAACTTAACAAAATGCACATTCAGTCTGCTGATTGGTGGTCATCTTCCTGTCTATTGCACCGTATCGAAGATTCAATTCGGATCATTTACAAGTACACAAGAATTATTTTAGATTCAAGCACAAACAAACAATAAAATCAATATAGGAACAGCAGACTGTGTTAATTTGGTTGTTTGACAAGCTTTAATCCTCTTGGAGAGGTATTTTTGTCCTAGTCTGTGTTGTCCTCTTGTCACCATGAGGGGGTGCCAGATGACACTTCTTCAGTCAGAGAAGATCCAGAATAATCTGCTCATGTTGGACAACGAGCTACTTCTGACCCTAACGAACAGAAACTGGTTGATAGAAAAAAGATATACTAAATATATAGTTGGTTTGTCTCTGCAGCCGCCGGAACTCTTCATGAAGCATTTTATGCCAATCAAAGCGATTCAGACATGTATTGTAAAATCTCATCGAACACTTGTGGAGATACAACTTCAGTTGTTCTCAATTTAATTATGGAATCAAATGTTTTAATACACCTTCTCAATTCAAGACATTCAGAAAAGATCCTCAATTAATATGAATTTCAGAATTAACAAGCTGAAAATCAATAATGTCAAGCAATGGTGATGTTTATGAAACACAGAATCTGTGCCACTGTCGTGCTCTGCAGCCTTTTAAGTGTATTAAGCCATT